>NC_142830.1:9724404-10029025 GCF_057945365.1 Rhopilema esculentum
AACCGTGACAGTTTTCAAGGGTTTTCTTCCATTCTGTATTTTGTACAATAGGTTTGATTTCTTTTCACCATCTTTTAATGATTGTTCAGCAGACACAATGATAGAAAGCAACCCTTGCCCACGAATTTCATTTTTAGGCATTGTAAACTCATCCTTCCTTTTTAGCTCCAAAGAACAGCAGTTTCATGTCATTTTGCAGTTGGAAGAAAATGGAAGTAGTGAATTGCACGTTTATGTTTATGAAGTGTGACTTAAATGTGGAAATATTTAACGATTTGCTGTAATAAGTGTTTGAAGTTTGAGGTATACAGTGGCCTTTCAGTGCTAAACATTGAACTATGCAAATTTCAAATTTTATGGTGTAGAGCCAGGGCCTAGCCATATTGCATATGAAGCAGAATCTAGGTAACTTGAAATCAAGACCCTTCAGCGGAGTTCCCCTTTAATGATTAGGCCCCACCATAGAGATCTCTATGGGCACTACCCGTAACAAGGTTTGGACAAAGGGATCTCTGTGTTGTTTTTTTGGGTTTACAAGATGTCTACAAGACACTTCTTTAGTTTGTTATTTGCCACTTTAAGCAAGTACAAATTTATCAATACCAACTATTTCTGCCGCAATTCTTTATGTTCCAGTCGTTTCATTGCAAACAGACTCGTGGTCCGTCGATGTTCTTCATTCAATTATTTCAATTCGTTTTCTTGTGTATTTTAAGCAACGGCTCTGTGCAAAGGATTTAAATATTATTGGCATAGATCGTTCCTAGCACATGTTTTTTGAGTCCACAAATAGCTATACATAAAGTAAGGGATTTGTTGGTTTCTGAGGATTTTACGCTCAGACAGGAGAATAGGTAGTGTGCACAGGTTGTTTTGTACTCGCTAATGAATTTTTTTTAGACCAGTGGTTACTATCAAAAGGCATACATTTTTGACCCTGAAGTGGTGGTTTGACTCGATCTTGGGTCTTTAACAGCCTTTTTAACAACTGTTCGAGATCGACGGCCTTTGCAAAATGGTTTTGTGGGTACGGTTTAAGCATGTGTTACTTGGAAGGCATCATTATAACACCAAGAAACAAATTTTCAGAAACTGCTATCTCCACAGGAATGCATGTAATTGAGTGTAATACTTGTAAATGCAAGATATACAGTCGCATCCAATTAAGGCTGCATTCACCAGGGGATACGGACCTTACACATGGATCTGCGTCACGGTGATTCTGCATGGAAAGTCTTCAACTGATTTAGAAACGATCGCCTTGACGTGCTCACTTTTGAAAAACTATGTTTCAACGTTTTAAGCGTTTTTATAATTCAATGCAAGCAAATCCATGTTACCTATTTTGCACTGAGCCCTGAAGATACCTAACTGACAATCGCACTGCTTACAGCGCCGGATTAAGGACAACCTAGGCCCTTTGCTAATTTATGTAGTTGGCCTTTTGCTTGAGTCCTGAAAGAGGTAGGACCGGAAGACTACGGAGGAAGCTCATGATACGTACTTTTAGAGTACCTGATCAGCTAACTTGTTCTGAACTGGTATCACAAGCATGAAGCATGTTATCTGTTTAATGAAAATAGACAAGTCCAAAAGATTCTGGTACACCCAACTTTGAAAGCAAATTTCGGAAAACTCAATATCTATTAATGTGACTTCGTCCTCATATAACAGATTATATATACAAGGGTTTTACTGATGATTACTCATATTATTGAATTGATAGTTTGTGACATAAACTAATAGGTAGAGTATAATGGCACACATCTCAGGGGCGGATCCAGGATTTTTGGTGACTATAGCTCAAATCTTTTGGGATCGAGACCACACCCTCCTTGCTTGTGGGACACGCCCATTATATGGGCAAATGATATAACCATGTGTGTTTATAGTTGCTTCGTATTAATAAATATTCCTTCGAACATCCTTTTTCTATTTCCAGGGACGCCAGAGAAGGGGGTGTGGGGATACAACCGCCCCTGTTGCCCTTTGACAGAAGGGGCAAGGGTTGTTTTTAATAAAGTTGCCTTGAAACTGGCCAATTATAATAATCAGAGAGATTCATATAAAATTCTGAACTTCTCAAAACATGTAAAATAGTTCTATATGCCGAAAGTTAGCCAATATTGAAGATACCTACAGAAGATCGAAATGAAATTGCAGTTACGTATGAATCAAAAGCCCTTTTACTCAAGCCTGCCCCCCCACCCCCTCCTCCCTCTCTCGCCGCTTGGTCGTTCCGCCGTCCCTGTCTATTCCCTAGTAGGTCCTTGCCTTTGAAGCTACATTACAGGGGACCCAGGATGTGAAAACGAGCTATAGTCCACTGTTGCTTTACAGGAGACAGAGAGCGGAGAAGTAACGTGGATACTCATATTCTATTGGTTAAAAGGCCATTTTAAAACCTGACTATAGCTTCACTATAGCTCGCGCCAAAAATTATAGTACGGGTTTCATTGTCTTCGATGCCTTTTCCAGAGCAAATCCCCAGACCGACTATAGCTCGGAATATCCACTGTAGCTCAATTCTGGTTGGTTACTGTCAACAAAGAACGAAACTTCTGATTCGTCTAAGTTTTGATATTAGACCATTCTGCGCTCAGTGTTTTATTTCTTATCTGGAGAGGCATTGTGATGACACATTGCCAGCATTGCATGTTTGTTAATCGCATTTGATAACCTATACCGCTGCTTTCAAATGTTGATAGTAAACACTTGTGGGCATAAACACATTTTTAAGGACTGGAAGGAAACTTTGTATTTCGAAAATCAAACACTGAGAATTTGACTATAGCTCGAGCTACAGTTGCTATAGTCTGGATCCGCTCCTGCATCTCAAAACAAAGTCCTTTCACAGATGTTTCATGCACATATTTGAATAAGAGGCTATATGCTAAAAAGACAGACCCTTTACCCTGCTCTTGACAATTTTTTCGTTCAAAGGGGGGGGGGGGCATCTATAAGAGAGAAAACTGTTGCCTCAGAGAAAGATTCTGAGAAAAGTTCAAGAACAAGATATACATCAATTGATACAAAATTTCGAATTAAACCCAAGTCAATGATAATTCTCACAAAACGGCTCAATCATTCTTTGTCTAAACTCAGGAAAGCTTTGCATTAACCTAAGTTTCTAGAGGTCAAAGTGTTAAAAAGCTTTCGTAAAAGTTTACCATTGATATTCGACAGCTTTCTTCTTGTTGAAAGATACGGGAAATGGCCCTGGGACCTTAGATAAAATGTTCTTTTAAGTAGTCAATCTTGTTGTGTATTGGAGTTCTTAAAGCATATCAATCCTCAGAGCTTGCTGAATTTATGCGTCACATTCATTCATTCGAATTTATGCTTGACCCTATCTTTTCAAAATGGTTATCATTCAGTCTTGAAACAATAAACAGTATGTTATACAACATCTCTGTCTTTTACAAAATGTTTGAATTCATCTTTTCAACAATGGCACATAGGTCAAGCTCCAATTTTATTCCTGTGAAACTTTGTTTGTAAATTCTATTAAATTAAGTAGAGCGGGAAGCACTAATGCTTCTAGAGATCACTCTAGATTTCTGCTTATGAATGGCATATTGTTAAGATTCTAAATACATAAGTTCTAGCTTAATTTAAGAATCAAAATTGCAATTTCTAATTACCGGCTATCTCGTTATGTTTGACCATGTTAAGCTCTATGAAACCTATATTCCCTGTCTACAGTCTTCAAGCTATTCTTACAAGCAATCTTTGACGTTCAGGCTGCTCAAACAAACGTTTATCTCTTTGAAACCATTTCTTTAAATGTTGGTGATAGATGATATTCCCCCCTTTCATCTCGATATAACCAGATGCCTCAATGTAGGGAGCATTTTCCTCCTATAGTTCGTTTTAACATCTTAGCAACATTCAGATACCAACAGTAGGCCACCATGTCGCTCTTCCTGACATTGGTGGCAACGGTGGGCTCGTAACTTCGATAATCAGCTTTCTATGCTGGGCTGCGTACAATCACATTTCTCTATATCAATCTCAATGCAAATTAAACATACATTCAGCCTTTTGGAAGCAAATGTCGGAAATTTTAATGCCGATTATCGCCGTATTTTCTTCTAAAGTCTTCAAAACACGAGCATCATAAAATGGGTCAGCATCCCATGTTCCAAAGAAAAATTCATCATACCTGTTCCTTGATTTGGTTGACGAAGGAGATTGCTATTTTGTGCAAATGAAAGACACCATTTCGGTGTTTTGAAATCTGTCATCTCAATTAACTATTTGCGAAAGTTGAACATTTTTGCGGCTTACCAGGCAGGACTTAACAAATAATCCCTAGATCTCGTAAAGGCAGAAGATCCTTTTGATATATCAAAACTTTGCTGTTTGGTTAAAAAAGCAATCGCTTCCATCCCCTGGTGTGTAACGCAACGGACAACTTTATCCTATGAATTAAGGCCTGCCAGTTAAAATCCCAATGTCAATCCAATTCTCCTGAACGAGAAACCTATGTTCGGGTATGTGTACTTACCTGGTTGAGTTGACTATACAAAAACGCCGAAACAGGGATGAAGCAACCAGACGTTTGTAATGAGCGTGGGTAGTTCAAACTAGATAATCTCAGTGTAACATATAATATACGGTTGTGTTGAATGAATGAAATCGTAGTTTCAGCTTCTTAAAAATACAAGCGGCAATTAATGATTATCGTGATAATAAATTTTGATTTTGAAAATATCAAATTATTTGTGCTCAAATTCTAATCAATCAAGGTATCTATTCTCTGTATCAGAGGCTCCGACACAGGTTGAAAAAATTATCACCCATGCGAAAAGTTTTTGATTTGCAAAAAGCTCAATTGTTTTGCAATTTTTTTAGAATAACTCCTAGTGCTAAACCCTTTCGCAAAATATCTTGTTCATATTCATCTTCGTCAAGAAAAGGCATCACCTAATGCCCACCTAATGCAAGAATTTTTGATGCTACAATGCATCTGGGGATTCCCGCAAAGAGGAGCTCTCCACATTGCGAAATTGTGAAACGCACTGCAGAGCCTAAGTTTCTGCTCATTTTCCATCCTCATAGTTAACAAAGATGACAATAATGAGCTTTGAGAGTTGTTAGGATTGAAGATGCTTTCATGTGTAATGGTTTTAGAAAGTTGTTCCCTGCAAATCATCAACTATTTGGGGGGATCTTTGGGGGGTATTTTCTTCAATCTTTCTGACCCTTTCAGAATCTTCTTGGTGGACAGAACTATTTTTCCTTTAGTGCTTTGAAGCTTAGAAGTTTGCAGTTTGCGAAACAGTTTAGTGTTTGCAGTTTCACTAATTTCATTTATGACAGCATATTTTCTTACTGGATGTGGATTACACTTTGTCTATGAATCCTTGGGGTGTTGCGCTAGGGGAAGATTAGATAACCCCTCAAAATTAATGTAATTCTCGACGGCTCATTATTTTCAGATCTTCCATCTTAACTTACAAATACTTAAGAACTTATATGACAAATACTTAAATGACGCAGTACAAAAAAGTTCATTTTTGACTGCGCCCCATTGCCTATTCAAGTATAATTGTTAATGAAAATATGTTTCTGAAAGTGGTAACCAAGTTTCATTTTTAAATCAAAACATATAGAATATTCAAGCAGTACGTGATATCGCTCTGCAAATCTGAAAGCTAAATTGAATCCAAAATAATTGTAGGGCCTTTAAAGTTGCAATGGAAATTGATCTAGCTTATGCCTACAATCGACAATATTTTTATCTTCTACTGTGCTTTCTCGTTGATACAAATTATCAATATGAGAAATCCAAGAAAAGATCCAAGAAAAGACCAAAATCTAATTCTTCCGTTCGTGACGTAATACAATTTTTCGAAGCACACCTTGGACTTCAGAAACTATAGAAGGAACTGAAACAGCCCAAATTTACTTCCACTTTTAAACTAGAAATAAATCTTTTAGTTCTTTCTTTAGGCAGTTGAATGCTTTTAACGCCCAATCAAAAAGTGTTGTTGTGCTATGCTGATGTCTTTATATAGAACAGAAGCAGTTAGCAGCAGCAACACCGTGAAGGAAAAGGGGGTTAGGACATAACTACTATGGACAAATTTTACCAACCAACTTTACAAAGCTATCAGCCATTTGTTTTTAAGTATAGTTCTTCTGTTGATATTCAAATGTTCATGCATTATTGTTAAAGAGATAAAATTCAGTGGAGTAACGGACCAAAGTTACCTTTAGTTGAATAACAACAAGATAACAAAGGGCCCCGAACCTTTAGGGGCCCCCAGCAACAATTTTTCTCTGTTAATTTTCCTAGGGGACGCAGCTGCTCGTTACGCTACTAATATACTTATCTAAGGGGCGCTAAAAATCGGTGCCTTGTAGCTAATTTTGAGCCACCACGCTACTGCTTTACATTCTACTAGTTCGCAAAGTAATAGTTAGCGTTGGACCCTATAACTAAAAGCTGGCCCCCGGCCAGAATAAGAAGCCGTTTCTTGAGGAAAATGTTATGAATTGACTCTAACACTACAACGTATTTATTACCGGTAGAGGTGCTTTACAGCTTTCCTTCCCACTTTGCATTCAATTTAAAAGGAGAAAGTTGAGTCTACATCTTGGTGGCTTTCCCCACTGTCCCATTATGGGTTGTGTTTATGCCGAATTGCAGCAATAGATACCTTTGTGCGAAAGCAGGATATGAGCTCGTAAGAAAATTCTTACGTCACTCTTTCTTCTTCTCCTCTGGGACATAACCTAGCTCGCCATTAAACGGCTTTCCGTCCTTTTTGGAGTTTTATTACCGCTTTGTCAACATTTAATATGGATGATCCATACAGTTTGCTCTTTTAATAAGCAAAGCGCTCTGTGAAGGATATGGCTGGTTTTAAGTGGTTAGTATATGTACCTTGCAAATCTTGTAATGTGGGTTCTTGTTTGTTGTTTGAATCATTCATCTCCATTACAACATGTTTTCATGAAGGTACATTGTATCTGTCTTTAGCCTTTCTTTGGCGCAAAAACCTGAAACAAAAAATTGTGTAATCCAGAAACTTGAGAATCTAAAAACTTGTTGTTTGAGACTTCAACCTATTCCTGTTGCAGGACCATTTGAAGAATCGGAAAGAACCGTGTAGAAAAAATACAAGCTGAAGTTAACCAAAACGGAAGTTTGTCTTAATGTTTCTCATTGACTTCTATCTGTCTGTCTTTTTTATCTGAATGACTTTTTATCTGTCTCTCATTCTTTTGCTGAAAAATTCTTTGTTGATAAGTTCTAGAACCAATAATTGCTCGACAAATAAAAAAGCAAATAAAAACTTATATTAGACTTTAGACTTTAGTTGATTTCATAAAACAAAAACGAAAGTTAGCTTGCATTTAACTGTTGTGCCATTTATTAAAAGCAAGCTCTGCTCCGGCCTACCTTTTCACAAATATCTCAAGGATCTTGAGCTTTGGAGTGAACCACCCTTTCTTTTAATCATTTCCTGTTATAAGGAACATGCCTGATATCATGAATGGCAAGAAAAGCCGTTTTCCTATTTCACAGATTATTTGGCTAAACCGAGGCCAATCATGACGTTATCGGTTTTTCTTGACAATGCTTCTTGTTTTTATCCATTTCTTAAGTGTATTCCAAAAACAAGTACCAATTTGTACACAATGTGTTCTTATATACCTTAAAAAATAGGGTGGATATCAAGACGAGTATCTCTTGCCCCTTGAGTGGTACCAACTCAAGCAAAAGCCAATCCCGAGAGTTGTTTTTATAACTTCGATAGAAGTAACAAGACCTTTATTGATATAGACAATGGCGTAATTTGAGTAAAAACTACCGATGAAGACATACAACTTAGTCCCAATTTCACCTTCCTTTAGACTCTTTCACCTCCAGACAACAATTTTGCCAAATAAGCAACGTGTTTGCCAAGCAACTGTCCAGAAATTAGAGTGATAGAGTGGGACCACTTTATGGAGGAGGGCATCTGCTGTCCACGTGATCATTTTGTCACAAGTATTTTTGTATGTTGTGCTTCTTTGTGTGAAGCTAAAATTTATATCATAAAGACTTTAATTTTAAAACAGAGCTCTAACTTGTCTTGGTTTGAAATTCAAAAAGACAGAATTAACTGGCTGGCTAGCAACTTCTTTGGATCTTTCCTTATCATATTGTGATTGATTCTTCTTAATAACGAGAAGGTTGGAATTCTGTAAGAAAGAATTCCACAGACGCCTGTAATGTTACACATTCAAGTCATCAAAGTTCAAGGCTACGTCGAAAACCAGATGGTTATGAGGGCACAAATTTTTCATCTTCATCTGGTATGGTAAGAATGCCCTTTACTGCAATCGTGGGAAAACAAGATTTGCAGATGACGTTTAGAACTAAATGTAAACAGAAATCGATCATATGACCTCTATGGTGTTTTTGCAATAACCGCGGATCTACCTTTCCAATCATGATAGTTTTACAGTTTTTCTTCATTGGATTTCTTGTCAAAACATTCTATAAAATTCTGTTTACTTTTGGATTACGTCAAAATGGAATGGGTTTCTGGATATCAGCACTTCGAATGCTGCAGAATACATTAGAATCATATGGAAACAAGGCTGGAATTAATTTGTGATTCAAAACGATTCACGAAATATTTTTGCAAGGATTTTAGGTACCTCTGATGAACAATTTTGTCGGTACTTAGGAACATCGCTCTTTCAGTCCTTGATATCACTCCAATACATTTCTCACTGCAGCTTACAATGCATACCACAGATGGTATAGATACCTGGCTAATCTAGTATTTTATGTCAAAATGATTCTTTGAAGCTAGAAAATGGACCTTCAGACAAATTCACGGAAATGGCGTAGAAAGGCACAATTGACACGTGACTATTGGCACATTGAATCATAATAATTATCATATCAGTAGTTAGATATTTAGTGAAACATTTGTTACAAAGTTTCTTTCAGTGGTCAACACTTCTTGCTAAAAATTAACCACATGCATTAACAGACCCCTGTCTACAACAGACAAATTTCCGGTTTTTGTAAGTCGCCCTTGAAAATAGGCAAGTTACTCGGAAATGGGGCTGCTAGCCTAGTTTGGGTTTTGTTTTTGTGTTAAAAGGCTGCTCATTTTCATAAATCAAGTCAAAAATATAACACTCTAATATAACATTATCAGTTAAAACAATATTTATAAACTTTGTTGCAAGGATGCTAGTGCAAATTTTCTATCAAAAGTGGGTCATCTTCCTTTCTGCCACATAAGACAGTGCCTAGATGTCGACCTCCCTTCGAAAAACAAGCCTGTGATAAATTTCAATGCTCAAGCCAGAAAATAAAAAATTTGCATAAACGTTAGAAAACTACCTGCAATTACGTAGGCAAGCAAAGAGCAAGAAATAAGCTTTACGAATACTGCCCCCAAAAGCCCATATTGTTTACCCCATGGCTGCTAATACGTGGACTTCCAGTTAAAGCAGATTTATAAAATAGCAAATCAACCAATTGTGGTTACCTAATCTATTTTCTTCACCACATCTTTTTGGTAGAATAGAATTTTGTGGATGAATCGAGCAAGTATATTTCTGTATAAGCTAAATAGTGTATTTTCACAGCCAGTCTTTTAGAATGAATGCAAATTTTAGGCACATTTTATCAAGCCACGCCAACTCTGGGGTTCCAGAGCAGCTTGATTCCCCTTTCTCGACAGCACAGTCAAGAAAAGATTTATGTATGTATGTATCAGGTTCTGTTGACTTCTAAGCAACTATTGAACGCGTTTCTTCATCACCTCACCTCTTAGTATTAGTTCAGCTTTGTTCTAGACCAGCACATGTTCTACGTGCGCTAGTTTTGACATGACATTAATAAAAACAATTCTGCAAAAACCTTCAGCTATTTCCTGTTTGTTAGCCAGAAAATAGGAGTCAATATATTAAAACAAATGCAAGCGTCAAATAGATTTGTTCTTCATAAAGCTGACAGAATTTTTTTTGTTCAGTGACTGGTTAGAAGTCATTTAGCAGAATGGAATTTTCATTTATAAAGACATACGGAATAGTTTATCCCTTGGTTAATAGAAAAATCCTTAACAGTTTATTTTCAATAGCCATTATAATCTATACAACCAAACATGGATTAATATAGCTAGCCGTCAGACGAAAGCATAACATCATGGTTATAAACATTGTCAAAGCATGGATGGAAAACATGTTTATACATACGTGCGTAAGAGCCCTACGAAGGTTGCTCAGGACCAAGCCCTTGCGACAAAGATATTTTCCTGAGGTTCTACATATCATGAGAAACAGGTTGCATTTCGCATTATTGGGTTTCCGTCGTCGCCATACCTAATGACATGTTTCCTACAATTAAGGCCAGGAAGGTTACCTTGAGGTCTTTCAGAAATTTTACCTCAACATTCCCAAATATTTTCAGTGTAGACGTGCTGGTTGTGTACCAGTGTAGACGTGCTGGTTGTAGATGTGCTGGCTTCTCTGTGACGACTTCTTCTAAAACGCCTGCTAGTTTCAAGGTTCTCAACAGCCATTTTGGCTTGGAATTTTCTCTTATGATCGCACTTTTCAACGACACTCGATCTATGTACAAATTACAAGCAAATTGATTATTACAATAATTAATTATCTAGAGTAGAGACTACAAGTTTTTATATAAGGACAACATTTAAAAAATAATAATGAGATTTGCCCAAAATATAAGAACAATGTAAGAAACAAGCAGGCTCCAGGAATAAAAAAGCAGCAAATTTGAAAAATGAAAGAATAGGAACAGAAAAAACAGAAAGCGATAAGCAAAATAGCATTAGTAACTTTATCAAGCACAGGTTATGTCCGGACACTTCTATGCACGGGAAGTTTCATTACAGAAATAAGAAACAAAATATGAAACACGTGAGGCTGAAATTTGCGAAAAAAATAAGAAACGCCAAGCTGAAACTGTAACCAAGCGTTTTTATACAAAAAGTGTCTACGAATTGTGCAAATGCTCTGGATGACATTTGAAATTACAAGAATGCATATCAAATCAAATCCTTGCCTAATTGCAAAGCTAGAAAACAGAACTTCAAGTATCAAAATAATCACAAATATAACAAATAATGATACGAGAATATGCAAGAAACTCATTCGAACGGGTAAGGCCACGCCTCATAGTCCGCGATCTTTCATCTTTTGAGTTCAACTAAAAGTTGCCTATGAAGCTTGAAAATAGTAAAAAGATTGAGAATGACGTATGCTTGCTTAGCACAAGAATTCCTCTCTTAGGACTGCAAATTCATTAACCATAAAAGGTTTGAAATAAGTTGCAAAGCGCTCTCGTGTATCTTTATGTAAATTTCTATAGACATGTTGCAATGTAAATACGACATATTGTGAATCCAATGTAAATCCAAGCTTCTATTCTTAGTAAAAAAGGTATGAAAAAATATTATAAGTTAGTAAAACAGGAAGTTAAAAATTGTAGAACATCAAAGGCCATGTGGCTGGTTGTTATGATTGCTCGTTGTTGTTGTAAAGATAAATAAACTCAACCTTTGCTTAGTAGATGTTACCTGAGTTTGATTTTGCGTCTATAAGCAGTCAACTAACAGGTATAGCACACTGTAAATGCTCTAAAGTCAGTTTCATTTTTAACCGCGGCGCTAACCAGATCATATTGACCATGCAATGAGCTCTTAAATGCCCTGCTATTCTCTCTGACGTTACCCTACTCATTTCTAATGAGCCCCCCCTCGATCTTACAAGAAAAGTAAATAAAAAAATGCTGTTCTCCTATTCTTCTCTATAAATTTTAGTGATGTATGTTTTTATTAGATTTTGTTTTAAGTTGATATTGAATTGCCCCGACTTTAAAGGCAATCTGTAATGACGTTGATTGATTATAAGAACAAAGGGATTTTTTATTGTTTCCAGTCCCCCTTTAATTTATCGCATTGTAAAAAATATGGCGGAACGCTGGAATTGTTTTTAGGCTATTGTTCCAGCTATTGTTTTAGTTAACCAATCCACAACGAGATAGATTGCCTTTAAGCCCAATTTCAATGGTATGAGTTTGCTCCAGACTTTTCAAGAACTTGCTTTGATTTTTTTGAAACATGACTTTTTTGTGCTATTTGACTGAAATATCAACTTGCCTTTTAAAAAAGAATTTTTCATTTTCCACGATGTCGTAGTTTAGAAAACTTTTGGGCACTATTCGTTGATAAATTTGAACAGCACACATTGACTTAACGAAAATTATAGTATTTGTAAACGTTTTGAAGGTGGCAGGTCAATTTGAAGGTGGCAGGTCAATTGTGGCACAGGTCTTACCAATATAAACTACCGAGTATTTTTTAAAGCAGCTCTTTTGCGAGCAGTTTTTCATTGTGGATTCGTGTAAACCATCGAGTCAATCGCACTACCTAGTAACGCTTTATGAAACGTCATAAATCTTAATGCGCTAATACTTCAATTAGTGTGGTTCTGGGTGTACTCCCTCGTAAATAGCTGCTGAAAGAGGCGGTAGTCTTGTTAAGTGTTGCTTATACCACAGAATTACCTTCAGGACTAAGTCAGCGCCATTTCTTGCTGCGCCTTGGTGCACGCATTTTTTCAAGAAAATAAGCTCAGGACAGTTTCACCGTTTCTTAATTTTTTGCTGCGTTTATGATTACACTCTATTTTTTGATTAGAACCAGTAAATTTAAGTTCAGGCTGACTGTTCTTAATTTTTTCGAAAATCTGAGGCTGGATTGTTCTTCATTTGTTCTTAAATTAAGAGGGTGTAAGCAGTGCTATTGCTAGCTTTTTCGCTCTAAGGATGTGTTCAGGCCTCATTTGCCGACAAAGTGAGTGAGACAGCCTTAATTTGCTGACAAATTTGAATATCCACCGAAAAAGCACCCACACATCGCTAAAAATCCTCGATTTTGAGAAAAAACGTTGTTCAAAATTGCATTTTGCAGAAACTCAGCCTCAGCTTGTTCTTAATTTGTTCTTAACTTTTGACCAGTTTTGAGGCTCGTGCTCTTATAAAATTGTTCTTATAAAAAAGAGTGTATAAATGATGAGTGCGGTAAAGGGTGTGGCTTCTATATTGCACCTTATTGCATCGGGCGCACGCCGTTGCACAAAAGTGGTTTCTATGCTGTTGCTAAAGTGTAAATGGTCTTTTTAGAAATGATAAGCTCTTAATATCTGGCCAGACTACCATTGACTTCTCGTCTATTTGTACGAAAAGATTTAAGGAATACTATTTATCTTGTACTGTTTTGTCTTTCTAAAGTAATCATCTATCCTAGAGAATGCTCAAAGAATCTTCTGAAACATCTTTGTATCCTGGCTTTAATCTTTGAAGATTCTGAAACATCCTGTAGGCCTACTTTCTCAAGTGGATCCCACATCCTTTCGCTCGCCTTTCCAATTGACATTGAAAGATCGCTTAATTAAGCACCGTGTAGCCACAGATAGATGCTATAGTGCTTTCTTCCAAGACTCTACCGCCAAAGAATCTGCTTGAACGGCCGGGAAATTTTAAATAGTTTTGTTTCCGTATTCATGCAAGGGCATAAATCGAGAAAAGGAACATGAAGGAAATTAATATATTTGCAAAAATTTTTCCTGAATCAATCTCTGCGCTGTGTAATCTCTATCATTCCTTCACTGTTCCTTCAGCGCAGTGATTAACACTGGTGAAGTGCGTTCCCTGTTTCGCGGCAGGAAATGGCCGCGCGGCTGTGTGGTCGGTCCGTTTTTCTCTCAGGTTTTAAAAACTTGGATTAGAGCTCAAACGATGGCGAAACTTTTAAATAATACAATGAAAGGTGCATTTTTATAAAGTTTCTTCATTTTCTATTTCATTAAGAAGTGGGGTTTAACGAAGTATGACTCAAAATGTGATTTTAAAACTCAAACAACTTGATGTTTTTACTGCAGTCCAGTTTAAAAGACATTCAAGGTGCATGAATGAATTGTTGAAAAGATCACTAGTCTTAACTATTGTCCTATTAGTATCTCTGAAAGCAAAAAAATTTAGTATAAAACTTTGCTTACTGTACTAGATATTTCGGTTTCTAAAGAGTTTAATTCAATCATTTTGCGAGGTTTGTATGGTTAAACAGTACATTCACAGCAGGAACATTTATTGTTAGAAAGGAAATATTTTCAAGAGTTGTTTTTCTTCTTGTCTTTTAGTCTTTCAGGGCGTAAATTGTTTCAGGGCGTAAATCGTAAATCGTATCTTTAGCTGAGACACTAATGTGTTTTACTCTTTACCATGGGCAATCATACATTTTAATGGCCTGCTAACACTTCAAAACATGTACCTGCACTCTTCTCAGTACTTAAGTCGACATCACGCCCGCTTGCATGGAGATTCAAAAACCTTGATATTTCTATGGTACATTGGTTCAAGCTTCAAAAGGGTAGCAATTTTGCTTACATTTTTATCAAGCTTTGGTAGTAGGGTTTCTTCTACTTTTAAAAATGCACTCATCCATGGAAACTTTCATATTTACTGCCTGGTATTGCCTGGCATGTAATCATAGAGATAGGATAATAAAAAAAATATTGCTGTGGTGAAAAGAAAAACCTGCAATGAGTTAATGCATGCCTGCCGTTAGAAGGACAAGAGGGGCAGACTGCCCCGGGCCCTGTGCTTAAAGGAGCCCCAAGGCGTAATAACAAAGTTGGTAACAATAACAACAACAACATTAACAATCGCAGCTTAATGACGCCACTCTTTCTCTTTTAACCTGAGTGAAGCAAAGCCAATGACGAAGCTAAAATTACAGATGCATATTTACACACCAAATGGGTGTGTTCAGATTCATCTTACCAAGGGCCTACTCCCAAAATTTTCCATCCAAACTTCTTCGCCTCTGCTAGCTCCTTGCCTTTCCTCTCCCTTTCTTATCTTGCCTCTTCAATCTCCTTTCGTTTTTCTTTTAATTTTCAAAAACAGAAATTATTTTCTTAAGGGTTTCTGCTACTTTCTATTCGTACGTTATATGCTTTTCATTGGTTTTATTCTTTGTTTTATTATTCATTTTATACTTCAAGTCTCTTTTTGTTTATCTCTTTTGCACTTGATTTATTGATAACAGCTGTAAATCTACATGAACAAAATTAAACCAACACTGGCATACAAAGCGTCATTTTACTTGATTAGGAAAAATTTTATATACTATATAGCTTCGAAATATTTACAAACTACTAAAAGAAGCTATTTACTTAATTTGGAAAATAATTTGAATATAAAACCCAAGATTTCCAATACAGCAATCTCAATATCTCAAACATACATGTAAGCAAGCAAAACTTACTTGTAAACGTAGGTTATTGAAGTCACTGGCAGCTTGTATCTGCTTGTGCCCCAGATAGATTTCCTAAAACGAATACGATGTCTCATTTGCATGTTTCATTTGTCATATTTACATTCACCCCAACAAAAGGTTTTATCAATATCGTGAAACTGTATATGTTTTTTGAAGGGTGTAGTGCTAGGGTGTCTCAGGGGGCAAAGCACCTTTGTTAATGCTGAAAAGTAGTCAATTTCAACTTTTGCCATCGATTGTCCAACATTTCATGTAAGCGGAAACTTTCTTTACATTGCTTGCCCCTCCAGTATAGGATCTGTGGCGCGGGCCCTCACAAAAGAACCGCACTGCTCTTCTGAAAAGCATTGTTTTACCCCCTTTTTAAAAGACGGTGCATTTCTGATCGTTTATAATTCATTGCAATGACAACATTGATACAATGATGGATGCAACCACTGAAATTGCTTACCGACGATGTGAAAATCGAGATCAGTATTTGGGTAGAGGCTTTCAAGAAAAAAGGCAAGATCTAAGTTCATGAGAAATATTCACAAAAAGTCAACCGTGGAAATGGAATATTGATATTCTATTTAAGTTTTCATCTTTTTGTTTACTTCATTTATCACATGATAATCTTGTTCCAAAGAAACGAAGCCTGTTTTCAATCTCCAGAAATACAGTCGGGTTTTCAAAAGGGACTTCTATGTAATGATAATCATCAGCACCTGCATGATCTTTAATGTCAGTGACAGAGAATCAACATCAATCATTTTATGTCCATTTGAATCAGATGAATCATTATAAATCATTATCAACCACCTGGATGGAAATAATATTTCCTAGATCGGAATTTGCAGTTGAAATGCGCCATTTATTACAGAAAAATTGAGGAACGAAATATTTTCTTAGGTTACTCATTCATCACTGAGCTATAGGTTCCTTATGCACTCGTGCAATTGTGACGTCATTGTTTGGTATGTTTGTCATTATGTTTATTACGTAATCACGTCCTACCGGTGTAAGTTTTACCAGACAGTAATTATATACTTCTCGTCTCCCAGGTTATGGCAGGACATGCTAAAGCCTGAATTACCAACTCGAAATTTCTTAGTAGCATGCGTGGAAGCCTTTAGAGAGACCATCGTATCGTGTATAACTCGATTAAATGTGAGTTAGTGTGTTTTCATCCAATTAAAACGCCCGAGGAAACCTGCAACACATGCTCATTTAAACTGATTATTATAAAGCACGGGCGATCATTTAGTCGAGTGATTGCCACGACAACCATTGTGGTTTTCAAGATGACAGATCATTTAAACGTTTTGTGAAATCTGACGAGCAAAGGAACATCCTTAGATCTGACTCGATTAATCTAAAGAAGCTGTCAAGCTCTTATGAAGCGTATTGATTTGTTGGGGTCACTCAGTATACTTCAGCACTGTCACCGTAACGTCACAGTCCAGATCAACGTCGCCCAGCGAGTTAACGTGGTATTGGCTCGGCTATTCAATTGTGCAGTTGGACTCCTGTTTTGTGTTATGAAAACATTCCACTTTTTTGAAGGATTTGACGGAGATTTTACAAACCACTCTGTTGGATGAGTGTGAATTGGTAATTTATAGCGGATCATTAGAATAAAAGCTGAACACTACCTGGGATAATCAACATCAGAAGAGAAATGGTCATTTGATTGCCTGACTGTCCGGCATCGAAAGCTGAAGGGTTTTATAAATTCACTTGCTCGTTTCAACTATATTGCCAATCTATGAACTGTTTGCAATCAGCTATACAAGGACGGAACAATAATACGCGTGGATTACATCAATTGCTCCGAGTGTCATATGGTAGTGTTACGTGCCGACCGACTGTGGTTAAAAGTACTTGAATCTGGTTAACAGAAAATGAGGATGGAATCGAAGGGATTACCCCGTGTTTGGTTTGTATCTTTCATAGTTTATGCTGCCCTGTACTTTGCTCCAAAAGGGTGCAACGTTTATGGTATGGCACTGCTGCCCCCATTGAATAACAACAAATCAATGGCATCAAACACTAAGCAATTCCAAGAAAAAAATCACACAAAACAATTAAACACTTCGCTTATACTATCACGAATGCTGCGATTAAACGAGAGCAATTTAGAACAGAGCAACGTGACAACGCCAACTACAGTTGTTGATTACGAAATGAAAGACGTAGACTCAGAAATTCGAGCTTATATTCAAATGCAAAAACCTAAATCGTCAATAATTGGCGGAATAAGTTTTCATTTACCTGATTCAGACGTTGCCGAAATGGACGAGAACACACAAACAGATAAAAAACACTCGGATGATGATTATCAAATGATCCATTACAGAAGCAGATCGATTTTGGATGGTCTAAGTATGGCCGATCGACTGAAGAGACACATCTTTGGGGAAGATAACAGAGTCCATTTGCCGACAACTTTAACAGAAAAACTCCCATTTTCAGCTGTGGTGAGAATCGGGTACGGTTGTTCAGGAACCCTAATTTGGTACAAGCATGTTTTAACAGCTGCTCACTGTGTTCACAATGGGGAAAAATTGTTGCCACTGAGGAAGTTGCAAGTGGGTATCTTGCGAGAGGGTGGTACGTTTAAGTGGTTCAGAGCGAAAAAGGTTTTCGTTGGAAATAAATGGCATCGCAAATCAGGATATGCAAAGGTCGGGCATGATTTGGCGGTAATCGAACTGCAAAAACACCATGGTCGTGATTACATGAGGTTCGGATACGAACCGACACCAGCGGGTAAAACGATTCAGTTTGCCGGGTTCCCCTCTGACAAACCGGTAAATGAAATGTGGTTTTCCCAATGTAGAATCATGATGCTCAAGAAGAGAAGACTATACAACAATTGTGATGCGTATAAGGGTATGTCCGGCTCTGGGGTGTATATATACCAGAAAAAGATGCCAAACTCACGGTCTGCCTCAAAAGTGAATGACTTTGACAGGAAGATTGTCGCCGTACTCTCGGCATTTAGGGGCAAGAAAAATAATGGAAAAATCACCCAGGGACACAACATCGCCACAAGACTAACAAAGAAAAAAGTTGAGAGGATCTGCCATTGGATAAAAGCCGGTAGAGATTGCAGATGGCTAAGAAATTAGAGTTGTATCGTGAAAGAAGGGGCGAGGAGACCTTTTTCATAACCTTGCAGACAACGACGCGTCGCCAATGAGTAAACGGCTTTTTGGTCGTACGATGTGCGCTGGCTGCCGCGCCTTGATCGCATCCTTCCCGTCGCCATACAGAGTCAGCACATTAGTGCTTGCCACAAGCAAAATGTCGGAACATAAGGTGAAAACGTCTCAAAGACACCTGAATTTCCCGTGACTAATTTGATGTTATCAGGCATTGACAGGCGCACGTGTTGCAAGACAAGGAACCAATTGTTGATAAGTGACACCTTTTGGTAGACAATAATTTCGTAAGTTGAAAACTTTCACTCGCATATTCCACGTTCTTGTGTTGTTTGTAACTCCCTAATCCACTCGCAGCATAATATTGCCCAATATCCAGGCTTATTGTCGTATTTTGTGATATTTTAGCAACGAAGTGCGCCGTTTAGGAGAAATGCAAACCGTAACGTTATTGATGTTTTTAAACTAACTTCAGTCCTGCTTTCGCAGTATTGTTTTATTCGCTCCCAAAAAAGTGAGGCTTTTATAGAAATTTTCCCTAACATGTAAATGTGGAGCTGTTACTTTTTATCCAAGACAAGGCTGAAATCGGTTCTTCAAATTCAGTTCCCCCTCACTTCACCCAGCCCTTCTAACTTTAAGAATCAATGTAGGGTTTTTTACTTTTTTGTAAATGTCAATGTTTGTGTTCGTTTGCTTGGACAAAACTCTGCACCCCTCTAGCTAGACTCTTCCACTATATCAAAAAAGATTACCAGCGAAGAAGAATAATTTTGCCTTACCACACGTCGGCACAAAATGTCTGTATTTAATCCTGATAACGATATTTATCGAGTGTGCATGCTAAAACTAGTGCACAATTAGTAAAAATTTCATCACCATTATAATATTTTGTAATTTTTGTATAAATATATAAGTTCTTATTAACTTAACTTGTGGCCAGTAGCAATCAAGAAGAATCAGTAGTTGCATTTTATCAACACAAATTGTTTCTGTCTCTTAATGTCATCTGTACTGCTATAATTAATTGATCTCAAAAATTGTCCTTTTTCAAAGAAAAGCACTAAATTTGATTGTCATTAAAATAGAAAACAACGAGTGTCTGTGTATAATTGAATTCACAGATGATCTCATCTTCAATGAACAAGAAAGTGAATCAAAGTTCTATTTATTACTTGTTCCCGGAGAATTTGTTTCAGAAATTATGCAAAAAATTGTTTGGTTCTTCAATAAAACATTCCTTTCCAGAAAGAGATACCAGGGCGGCGAAACCGGGGTGGGGGGGCATGCCCCACTTTTCTGCAGAGCTAAAGAAAAATTTTAGGCAAAAGTGGAAATAAATGTAGTATGATTCTGTAAGTAACTTTGCTTAGTATTCTCTTAAATGTGTCCTGAGCGTTACCATGGTTGCTATGTCTTTACCATAGAAGACATACATAAAATTGAATATGGGAATTAGATCGAAGAAATCGGTCATTGTCTAAGTTTTACAACGAGTAGCAGCTTGGCTTAGCAAATAGATCGAGAAACCTAGTCCAGAATAACTTGGTGCCAGCACAAATTGACGGAGTTTCGTTTCTTCCATTGCCTAAACTTGGCACACAAGGTCTATTTCTTAACGAAAACTTTCTCAGAAACATTACAAAAAGATAGAAATCAGCTGTTGAAGGAAAAGAAACAGCTGGAAAGAACTTTTTTGAGGATATGAGAAATAAATTAAGGGCAGATTTATTCTTAAAAAGTATCATCAAGAAAACTTCAGAGTTTGATCGTTTGGATAATCCATTCCTACTAAGAAAGAGAAAATATCGACGCAATTATAAATTCTATTTAAACTCATTTTGACAAGCCCAGTTTGAAGGTTTTTCAAATTTTTGTTAAAGCACTGCATTTCCGAAAAAGTTAGGATCAGATGTTACAAAGTTATATCTTAAATGTACAAAATTGCTTAACTTTTTATTTCTAGTTGATAGTTCGTCTGTTGATATTTCAACGTTAATATTGTTAATTAATCAGTGTTTCGTTTATTTTTCTCCCCCATCTTATTTCAGGTACTTTAAAAATCTAAAAAAGGTTTCATTACGAGCTACGATGATAGTGGTGGTTGGACCTGGTTTCAACTTCAGTGTGTCGGAATGTGCTTCCGTTGGTCAGAAAAACACCCCAGCTCCAATAAAATATTTACACTCTTTTTTTATAAGAACGTTTTTTTAAGAACACGAGTCACAAAATCGGTCATAAGTTAAGAACATATTGAGAATAAACTGAAGCTGAGCTACTGTATAAAGCACTTTTTAACAATTTTTTATCTCAAAAACGAGGATTTTTAGCAATGGATGGGTGCTTTTTCGGTGAATATTGAAACTTGCTAGCAAATGAAGTTTGTCTCACTCACTTTGTTGGCAAATAAGAACTGAGCACTTCCCTAGAGCGAAAAAGCTAGCAATCGCACTGCGTAAACCCTATTGATTTAAGAACATAAAAAAGAGTGTAATTTTAGAGAACTTTGGATAAGGGGAAATGGGAAATATCAACTCAATGTCAAAAAGACATAATGCTTTTTACAATATGAATTTCGTTAGGAAGTTTTTCCTTTAGATTTCTCCCGTCTGGTTGTCTTTCTCACACACAAAACCATTTCGAATGTTTCCACATCTCCATTACATATCGTTTGTAGTGTTCTATGAAATTCCATTCTCAGGAGCAAGGCCACAACTTAGATATACGAGTATGTCTTTGGTTAACCTATAATAGATGGGAATTTTTGGTCAGTAATGACAAATTCAATTCAGGTACCCAGGCCATGGATGGACCGAAATTCTTGATGCACGCTGGTAAGGATTTATAATTCAATGTTGTTCGTCTTATTTTGATCGAATGATTCAAGTTGTTCCATTTTGAATCCTAACCAAAGATTCATAAAAACAGATGCAATAGAAAAGTGAAGCAGCAGTATTTTGGTTCATGAAGGAGTATAACATAGCGGTAAATAAGCGATGACTGTCTTTCGAAAGATAGAAAATGAAAAAGATTTTATGTCTTGTCAACCACGCGTTATTCGCAAAGTCACAGTGTCGATTACAACACTAGCTTTTCGCAGTATCATTGCAATCAATTGGTCGCCAGTTCTTCACCTTGACATTTTACAGTTGATATTGACTCAAACTAGTGATCAGCCTGTTTTCGATCGACTGGAATAACAAATTAACCATCAGACGTGGGTATATCAAAGATTTCACATAACGTTTTGATGAGAGGATACCTTTTATGTCTTTATAAGAAATTTGGGCCGTGTTAAAGTTTGGTTATTCGCATGAGACTAAAGAAAACAATTTCATGCTTTAATGAAAATCCTGTTAGTTTACAACAACAGGGGTAAATCATAGGATGGCTTGAATTTTTCGAGTTACTCGTGGCTTATTCTGAAGACGGAGCAGAAATAAACAGGAGCCATGTTCAACTTCTCATAAACTGTTAATGGACGTTTTGAAGAAAAGAGTTGCAGCTGGCATCCAACACCAATTTTTGAAGGATACAGACTGAGCCACTTTGCGATTATCCTTAGGCCAGACAGTATTGACCTTCAGTGATTTGTGGCTTCGACCCTGCCCCCAAATGAAATCTAGCCACATGGCTGCTACTCTGAGGAGTTGTGTCATGAAGAGTAAACAATTCATTGGAAATAAGAACGGAAGGATTTTTATGATTATCATGTTTTTGGCTCGAGCCCCCCTCTACGAACATTAATATTACGGTCTTGATGAAAGTTGACGATTTACATATTTAGGGTTACTTCACATGCATACACGCATTCTAACGTGTTCTGATTTGTGCATGCATTTGCAGTTAGCAAAAAGTTTGTCCTTGGCGGGCACCCGCAAACTTAAATCGTAAGGAACGCGAGAATCTTGTTACGACGATGGAGATCTTTCTTCGAGAGACGAAATGCCCAATCAATTTTCAGTGCCTCAGGCCACACCCCCAACCCTATAACGGTTAAAATGCACGGTACGTACTTGAAGGTATTTGGCAATTGCTAAATTCTTAAAATAACTAAAAGTGTTTTGTAGGTATTTCATTCCCCTGTTCCCCCCTAACATGTTGTTCCCAAAGGCCAGATCACTCCATTACAACACAGATCCTAGCCCTAGATTTTGATCCTTCACTGCAAGTCTTGTTCTTTTCTTTGTTGTGAAATTGCCTTTATTCGAAAAACCATATCTTGATTGTAAAAAGCGTCTTTTTGTACTGGCTAATAAGTTTTGATGTAGCTTTTATTTGGCCTTTAATGTCGTTATTTCTCTATAAATTAGTTTTGTCCACTAACTCCTAGGGGGATGCACCCTTTTTGGTGGAGCCACACCCTTTTCAATAATGCGATACCCGTAGTGTTAAGCTTCGTATTTTTGTTAAAGAGTCATACAATAATTCATAATTCTGATTCCTAGGATGGAAATCCAATTTCTGTATACTGTATCACGTCAAACAGCTTCGTAAAAGTAACATCTTACTATCTAGGGCGCTGTAATAGCCAGATCGTGAGAAATGCTTGACCAGGAAATATTACCGATTAAAATATTTGGTACTAATGACAGAATACACTTTCTAAATACCCATGTGTGAGAATTAGGCGTTTCCATGCCCGCAGAGGGCGGGTATAAATGAAACATATCCATCAATATTTCTTATTCCTCCACCGCACATCTCCCTACAAAACAATTGGCCGATGATCCTCTGATAGAGAAGGGTTTTCGTCTTGCAACTTTTGATATCATCATTTTCTTAGTTTATCTTGTGCTCAGAATCATGACTTTGACATTAACCCTTTCTATGTGAGAACTGCATCTTGGATTATAATTGAAGTTTGTTAACGTGTTTTATGAGGAAGGGAAGTTTTGAATTACCAATGGAAGAGACCTTAAGGGAGACATAAGAAATTCTGCGTGCTCTGGATGGCTTCTTTGGCCAATACGATTATCGTAAAGGATTATAGGCCGTTTCCTGATAGATTAAGTGGATTCCAGAGTCGTTGATTAGAAGATGTTTATGTGGAATACAAAGTGACTCTATTTGTTTAGTTTTGATTGTACATTGGTGTACCGGTCCTTCTTCACTCATTTCGTGATGGATCCCAACGCAAACATTTTCCAATTTTCTCATGAAAGATTATCATTGCGACCGTATTTTCCAATAAACCATCTTCAAGGGATTTGGGTAACGTCTTTGTAGTTCATATTAGAAAGTTTTTATGTTGTCAGTGCTCTTTGTAGTTTGGTTTTCTTTCTTTCAAGAAATCTTTCAATCTCGCGTGTTTTTTGCCAAAATAAGGAAAGTGAAAAATTTTAAGTGACATTTGATGTAGTTTATGTTGTGCTCCCTAGTTCTTTTATAGTTATGGTTATGTTTTCATGTTATCAAATACTTTGGCAGGAAATGTGGGAGCGAAGGGGGTAAGGGGGCTTAACCATCTAAATATTTCTAAAAATGCGCTGAATCCCATACAATAAGATATATTGATTTTTGCTTTTGGCATGCTGAACCCCCTGCCCCCTACCTCTTCCTCCCCAAAAAATGTAATATGCTGCGTGGTTCTTGTACATTAGCACCTTGACATCTGCACTGGACAACAATGTCACTTGAATAGCTGAAAACTGAGAAGGTAGGGAAGAGGGCTTCTCATTTCCTATAAAGGCACAGAATCTTATTATTTTTCATGATCACATCTTTTTCCCACTAGAAATCTATCTCGATTGCCTTCTTCAAGGACGAGCTTTTCATCTTTATAACAGTAGCGGATCTTGTAATGCTTTTATACAGGCTTGGAAAGTGCGTTCGTAATGGAAGCG
Organism: Rhopilema esculentum; assembly: GCF_057945365.1. Taxonomy (NCBI): domain Eukaryota; kingdom Metazoa; phylum Cnidaria; class Scyphozoa; order Rhizostomeae; family Rhizostomatidae; genus Rhopilema; species Rhopilema esculentum. Next base: position 9,748,726 of record NC_142830.1, read on the forward strand.
GTTAATTGAGGGAGGCTGTTTGTTCAAAGCATTATGGTTTCTACCTTGATATGCTGGCCTGTGATTGGACAACACTAATGTAGGAAAAACCACTTCTCAAAGTGCGCTTAGAGCACAGGTAGGATTTCAGGATCGGAAAGTTAAATACTTTGTATCAATTGGGTTTGATCAAGGATTTTGCTAACCCTCCACTTGATAACATTAGCCAGCTGGTTGCTTTGGTTAAATCTTCCAGTTAACTTCCGTCTCCAGTGTACTTCTTTTTCAAATTGTTGATCTGGAAGTAATTACAAACTAATATCTTTTTCACCTCAATATGAGTGACTGTAAAACTTCGATGTTACTGAAAAATTAATGTCATGAATTGATAATACGACAAAAAACCAAAATGCCTTGCATTAATTTGACATTAGAAATTTGAAAGATACACAATCAACAGATAATATATTGTATTTAGAAAGTTGTTTCCGTCCGCGTTAGTATCTACAATCCTTGCCAAAAGTCTTGTTACACCAAGCTAAAATTTTGCATAACTTCAGTAGCATCCCCCTCTTCCCCTTGAAACAATGTTGAATAACAACAGTTTCAAAGCTTGAAATTCGCCCAATGTCAGTTTATCAGCTAGGGTAAGTAATGGCTTTTCAGCCAACATTTTTTGGGGGTAGGGGGATATTTCTGTATCTTACAGCCGGAAACCTTTTATTTCTTCAAAATCTTTCATTGGTCGCAGGGTGTTCCAAGGACTTTGGTCAAGAATTGTATGACTATACATCAAGGTAAAGAAAGGACAGTTTTGTATTCGTTGGGTTTCTTGACATATCGCTATCACATGAAGTTCTTCTTTGCTTTACTATAACACTATTAAGAATTTAACTCTGGGTTACAAAAGAGGACATATATGATGATTGGTGGAAACAGAAAGGTTCAAATCGAGTTAGCGTAGTGGGAGAAATTACACCTAGAGGTTAAACCATCAAACTCGGTGTTTTTTCAAGACAAATTATTACCGCTCATATTTGTGCACGATCTGAAATGTATCAATTGAAACGCGGTTAATCATTGGACACGTTAAGCAGAAATTTTTTCAAGTTTCTATAAAAATTCTGTCCTCGAACTATTTATACTCTTTTTTATAAGAACCAGTAAGTTTAGGTTCAGGCTGACTGTTCTTATTATTTCGAGAATCTCTGAGGCTGGATTGTTCTTAATTTGTTTTTAATTTAATAGGGTGTAAGCAGTGCGAGTGCTAGCTTTTTCGCTCTAGAGAGGTAGTCAGGACTCATTTGCCAACAAAGTTAATGAGACAGAGACAGAACCTTCATTTGCCGACACATTCACCAAAAAAGCACCCACACATGGCTAAATTCTCGATTTTGAGAAAAAAACTTTGTTCAAAATTGCACTTTGCAGAAGCTCAACCTCAGCTTGTTCTTAATTTGCTCTTAACTTTTGACCAATTTTGAGGCTCCTGTTCTTATAAAATTGTTCTAATACAAAAAAAATGTGTGTCCAGTTATCGACGATATTGGTGGTAGGGAACACTTATTGTTATTCTGTTATGCGTGCAATTAAAAATTAACATAATTTTATCGAGAGTGTGAATATCATGTTGCATGTTCTTCTTTAAGTTGCTCTCTTTTTCAGCTCAAAATATTATGTATTTGAAATTTTATTTCTTCCAATTAATATTAGAATGTTATATTGATATTTTTATCTTTATGTTGCATGTAAAGGCTACATGGTTTCTATGCTTTCTATGCTCGCTTTTGTGGCACGCGCTAGTCTTTCTTTGTTGTATATCTTTATAAAGAGACTCCGTTCACACTACTCCGTATTCATATGAAAACGGATAAAAAAGTATCCGTTTGTGCCTTGCGTTTACACTGCTCCACCTTGAAAACGGAGACTTTTGAAAACGCACTTTGAAAACGGAGACTTTTGAAAACGCAAAAACGCAGGGTGAACACCGAAAACGGATACTTTTGAAAACGCTAACAACAACAACAACACAGCAAGATACTTTGACCGCGCCAAATTGAACAACTTTTCTTAACATGGCTGATTCACTCGAAGTTAGCATACTACTCGGAGGAATACTAGTGGCAGTGAGCTGTTTGAAAAGTTTATTAGCAGTGGCAAGTGTTGTAAACCAGCTCGTGGCGTTTTCCTTTTTATCCAGAGCGGAGCAATGTGAACGCTTCATCGTTTTCATACCGTTTTCAAATGTATCCGGAGCAGCGTGAGCAGGTAAAACAGATCGATACGAGAACGGGTAAAAATTAATACGGAGCAATGTGAACATAGCCTCAGTATGAAAGAAGAGTAACTGGCCTAGAATAGCAAATTTTAATTTTTAAACAGTATTTATTCACTCAAACTATTCAAAGCTGTTTACTGTGTTAAGTGGGGGTACTCAAGGTCATACGTACGTTGGGGGAACAAGATTCCTTAATTCTTTCGATATTTTAAAAGTTTGAATTGTGTGTTGTAATTATCTTTTAGCTAAGCTTGAAAAAAGCTCCAATAGATATAAACAACGCATAAAGTCGGCCAAGAAATGCTTGATTTTCCTTTGAATTTGCACTTTGTTAGATAACAAGTTATGATATACATTGAGTACTGATATTATTATCAGACAATAAACTTCGGCGAAAATATTTTCAGACATGTTTTTTTTATTTTAAGACACATAAATTTTCGGACAAATGTCGACCAGTCTTTTGGATGTTTCATGCAAAACCACAACTGTTACATAATATATAAACTCAAAAAAAGTATTTTTCTTCATCTTGGGCTTGCTTCTGGCTGAAGTTATGATCAGGCATTTCTCAAAGACATTGATACTGTTGAGTCAGATGCGACATAGAAAGGAGGGGGAGAAAGCGAAGGTGACTTTTTGATAGAAGATGAGAACGATGTTATTTATTTTAACTTGCAGTCCTGTGAGAATGATGCAGACACCATACACCAAGGTTTAAAGATTGTCACGCCAAAAATTTTTATCTTAAAATAAAATTACATAAAAAAACAATTGCGCAGAGGCCAGTAATGGCATGGATACCAAGACCCTTCGATTAATAGGCCATGACCCTAACCACTGGGATATCCCCACATTCTCATTTGGAAGGCTACTTGACGTCTCTGCCTTCTATCAGCTCATTGGCGTTTCTGGGAATATCCAGGTTTTTCTTCTGCACTAGCATGCATCGACGTGGTTCACCACACATTCTGCATCTCGGCAGGGGCTGGAAACGAAGCTTTCGCATATAAGCCTTAAATGACGTTTAAAGGAAATAGGAGACTGCGCAAGGCAGTGCAAGCTTGATGAGGCATTCCACCCTATTTACACCAATAGGTCATCCTTAGAGCATCACGATGCCGAATCAGGATCTTCGTTTAACGCCTCTTTTTGTAAATATCCTACCATCAGCTTGGATAATGTTTAATTTTCTTCTCTCTCTCTCTCTCTCTCTCTCTCTCTCTCTCTCTCTCTCTCTCTCTCTCTCTCTCTCTCTCTCTCTCTCTCTCTCTCTCTCTCTCTCTCTCTCTCAAAGTTCTTGTGACCATCTGCAGATTACTGATTTTAAATTCAATGTAAGGGTATACTATGGTAAAAATTACCAGGGCCTTCGATGCAAGTGTAAAACTGGGGGAGCCGCAAAGATTTGAATAGCAGTGTACAAGTGATTGTGAAGTAATATCTAGCATGATTGAATGTTTAATAGTCTGCTATAGTCATAACTTTTGATGGAATGTGCGGTCAGTTGAATTTGTGATTCTGTGATTCGTTTCGCGATGAAGCAAATTTGTGGGAGCGAAGCCCTATGGCAATAAGAAATACCCATTACACAGAAAACTGTTTTTTACCACGAAGAATTATAACAAAATTGGAATTAAAAACTATCCCATCAAAACATGGGTTCCAAAAAACATCATTTTGATTCAAAGATCTTTTCAGATTTTTCATTAAAATCAGATGGACAAGGTAGTGTACTGATGGCAGAGTTTATGTCTTGATAAAATTGTTCTCGATTAAAGTATATCACTCTATATAATGTCAATTTTTCGAACTAGCTTTTAGGTGTTTCATTGACCTTACTCACTACAGCTGCAACAAGTAAGGCCAATTGATGTGTTTGTAGAGAGTGAGAGGCGGATCCAGAGCAAATTTAAAGGAGGGGCAGTCAGTAGTGGGGGCGCTGAAGACATTTTCAAAAATTGGCGACGAGAATACGCTGTATACAACAATTTCAGATCCATCTTCAGAATAAACAACATATCTTTGAGGTAATCCTTGAAGCAAATTAACCTATCGGTCTCAGAAACTTTGTCCCCTGACTCTCATTTTTCAAAAGGGGCGCACAATTTCCAAAAAAGGGGCACCAGACTTGCTTCAACTCGTCGAGGGAGGGCAACTGCCCCTAGTTGCCCCCCTTAAATCCGCCACTGAGAGAGTGTCATGAAATAACAGCACCAGCATTCATAGCAAAACGCTCTGCGTCTTTCCACTGCATCAAACCACTGCCAAAGGTCTTCTATGCCGATGAACCGCCATTTTCATCGCAGTTGCGACGTAACCCTATCTATTAAGAAGAACTACACTAATAGGACAAGGTAATAGAAAGTATGGGAACGACGGTATAGCTTGCTTCAATGGCCCACGTGATCTACAATCTTGGACAGAGCATGTTGAGATTTTCACCCCCTTCCTCTCCTAGCTCAATGTTGATATCTCTGTTATCTATAGGGCGTACACCCCAACTTTTAATGGTGAGTTGGGGTAGAGGCTGGACTGTACACGCATGCTGCTGTGTTTAGGGTTTGTTTCAATAGCTCTGTCCAAGATTGTAACTCAGGAACCAGAAAATTATTTAAGGGGAAATTAGAAATGAAGAGAATATTTCGATACCTTTTATTTTTTGGGTCGCAATTCATTCCATTATCATTTCAAAAATAAAGTGTCTGCAACATATGCTCATATCGCCCAAATCATTTGAACGGTCAGATCGTCTTTACTTCCCAGAAAAGCCACTTTCTTCATTCTTTTATAAATTTCATGCTCATAAGATTTGCTGTAACCAAGTAGAAATGATAATACTGCTTACGAATGGCCACCTTCTCGCAAAAAGTATAGTTTGGTCGTATTACGTTTATTCGAAAAGTATCGTAATACGCCTTTTTCAAGAAAATTTGAACAAAAATGACCGTTGAGGTTTCAGCAAAACTTCTTAAAGGGTTTTCTTATATCCATTTTGAAATAATGCTACGCCATCGGTAATTTCCCGCCAAAATAGCTTTCCATAAACAGGTTTCCATATTTTTGTACCCTAAGTGTATGTGTATCAAAAAAGACACCTTGTTCAGCCGGGTTATGCGACAATTTTTCTAAAAAATAGATTGATTGTGATTGCTTTTATTGTCTTGCTTCTATCTTAAACCCTAAAACAGCTGTTGGGACAAACACCTAAGCAGCTGCTGAGTCAACGCGCAAAACAAATACGAGGTGAATAAATTTTAACTGCAGATAAAGCCTGTGGCTAGGAGAAACATTCCTGAGGTGGGGGCTAAAGCCATTAACAGTAACTGTACCCAGGCTAAGTCCCCAAGCCCCCTTCTGGCCTCGTGCCTGCTCCATCTGTAGTTGAAATTATCGAATTTGAAAATTTCATTAGAATGCAACTTAATGTATAAACTGAAATTTTGATATGACCTATCCGACTGGCAATTTAATCACACTTTGGTCTTAAAAAGTACAACATAGACGCGAAAATAGCTATGAGACTGGAATTCACACACAGAATCAATAAAGACAGCGCAAAATACTAGACAATTCAAGAATTTTATTAAGACTTTGTTCCTTAAAAACAAGTGCACATGCTCTTTTTGCAGCAAGTTATCTGTCTTATGTAATCCTTGAAATTGCTTTATGTTCTTCTTAATTAGGGTACATTCATTATTGTAAAAACTAACATCAAATGATCTGTACAATTACTTTGCGCCCAGTGCCTTCTATGAGTATTTGCTCGTGCCTTCTATGCCTAGTGTAAAATACTGTTCTCCCTTTCCAATATTTTATCTGCATGTAATTATAATTATAATTTCTGCCTTCCCATTTTTCTTTTCCTTGATTTGTCATTCGTACAATGCCCATGAGCTAGCAGATTTAAGGTGTCCCGGCTATACTGAAATTGTGCTCGACAAATACACCATGCCCAAGTCATCTTTGTACAGTACCTGGTGAATAGATGACCGTTCACTACTTTCCGCTGTTTTGGGTCTTAATTGAGACCATAACGTTCAACGGTTTCCAATCATTTTTCATTGGCTTTCACGTTCACCATATGGCTGCCTATTCCAATTTGAATAAAGCTTCTGTTGTCCTAAGCCTTTGCTGGATTTGGTGACTCTGTCCCGAGACAAAAGTTAATTTCTGAAAGGTGGAACTTATACGAAAGGGAAGCGGTTGTTTGCCGATGGACTGGGAGATCTCTTTAACATAACAAATTTTTGATAAGTTTAAGCTGAAGTCTTGACATAACAATCCTTTGCTCTTTAGTGCTGTATTGCAGAAGAAAGCAACAGTTTCGATCACATGCCATGTCATTTGAGAACTATCAATTTTGATTGTAAATTAATCCATAGATGATTAATCGCACTGATTGATAATCGAAAATCATGCAAAATTTTTGCTGTCTTTGATCAGGGATTGACTTCATCAAACACTTCACTGCAGTTCTTTTTCTTGGTGGGTTGTCTAGCACCCCAAATGTCACACTTTCAACACATATATAACTTCTTTGTTGAAAAATTGAGCGAAATAGTTTTATAAAATTAGAATTTAATCGCAATGCCTAGTTTAGGACATGGATATGCCATATTTCCCAATTTTCGAATTTCCAACTGAATCATACGAGTTAACCTATTTGTAAAGTAAAAACGGATCTAAACTTGATGCTTTGTTTGAATTTGTACCGATTTTTAAATGTGAATTTCATCTACTATTTATAATTTATATACATTTAGTGAAACATTGGTTATACATAAACGGATAGTTCAGGATCTAAAGTGAGCTCATTTCATATATAATAATGTAGCATTATCTACGATAATATGGCCACAAGGTTAAAAACAAATATTAATGCACACACTTTGCATAGTCGCCAAACATTGATGTAGAGTTTGCAGTATTCATATTAGCAGTAAGGTGGTATGGGGGTCAGCAGGCTGTGTCGTCTTTAAAATGTAGAATTCTTATATATATGAAAAAGTTTTCTATTCCTATTGGCATAAAGCCCTCGCGTTCTTAAAAATTTTAAAGAACGACATCTACACATCATTTCCATCCACTTACAGTAATATTTACATCACTACAAGCTATAGAATGCTCTTAGCATTTGTCGAACCTAAGGCTTCCTTTTCTTAATTTTTTAGTTTGTTAGAGTTACTGTGTTTTAAAACTACGGTAAGGGACGGATTTACCGGGGGAGTGCGAAGGCGTGACAGTACGCCCAATATAATTGTGTTCCTAGGAAAATTTTGCTTCGATTCGGTCAAAAGAATTTTTTGGTAATCAGTAATCATAAACTTATGCAAAAAATTGACTTTATTTATCTTCCTGCCTTCTTCATCTAAAAGCTAAAAATTGATTTTAAAAAACATGAATTCATTTTCCAGGCACCTGTAGGGTGTGGCACCATGATCCAATCATTGTCTAGCACATCTCCCTTATTTTTGCTGCCAAAATCCGTCCCTGACTATATTCTCATAAAAATGTGTGTAGACTGCATTTTTTAAATGATAAGGTTGATGGCACATCAATTGCATAAAAATAACGTGCATGTTTAAGTATTTGTAACCACCACCATCTATTGCCTCAGGAGTTTGGGTTGTGTTCAAGAAGAAAACTATTAGAAAAAGCATGCAGTTTCTTTGTGTGTGGTTTCAGAAAGCAAAGCCAATTAAAGATGATTTGCATTGATAATTTTAACAAATCTTAATTTAGGGACGAGACAGGGAAGTGTAGCAATGCAATCTATTTCTGCTTTTCCGTTCTTAGATAGAAATAATTCGCAGGCTCTCGATTCGTCCGGATGATTGAAAAATAATTAGCTTTTTATTACCTCATACTGTCTGTTTAACTTATTTTTTGTGTTTCAAATTTGTGTTTTTGATGATGTACCATTGTCGGGTTCCAGTATTTGAGCAACACGTTTTATTGTACGTTATCGCAAGGAAATGCCTCCATTTCAACGCCTAACCCAATAGACAGGAGCATAATTGCAATTACTTATTCAAAGAGTAGATGATAAGAAGATCATTCAGAGATGAACCTTCAAAACCGAACTATGTCACGTATAAAAATAGTTTCATGATTAGTTAGAGTAATTAAACCGGTTTATTAACAAAAAAAACAAGCGATAAATGAATGGACATTCGTGAGGTATGTGACTAAGTATTAACTTTGAGCATAGGTTTCTTTCATGATTTGCGTCTTCCGCGAAGCCATTATGTTGCGATTTCCCTGCAACCTTTGCGACGGCAGTTGCGATTCCACTGGTTGTCTAATAAGGATGTATGTGGCTGCTTGAATAGGAAATTTTTCATCTTGTTTTAACTTTTTGTTTGTTGGCAAGTCTTTGGCACGTAAAAAAATATTAAGGTTGTACATTATGACGCAAATCTAACATACCAGAGATGCCCTCAAGTCATTCATTATTTAGAACATTCAGTTTTCTCACTGGAAACATATGTACTTGAGAGAGAGGTCCGAGCAGCAGTAGGGTTGTTGATCCTGCTGCAAGACGAATTCAGGTACCGGTCAGCTCTAAATTGTCAATTTACAGATGTTAGGTTGTCGGCCAAATGTGAATGTCACAGTTGTGTTCAAAGGATCAAATACTGCCATTTTCTGTCTCATTACTCCAATCGATATTTGAGTTTTCCCTTGGAAATAACTTCTTATGGTTTCTCGTGACATAACTGTATACCTTCGTATTTTTCAAAAAATTCAAAATTTGGATGAAATAAAATTTTGCAGGCTTTCTTGTATTTTCTTGGAAAGTTAAGTTTTCAAAGCATTGCTTATATTTTTGATAAAACTTGATCAAGCATGGTTATGTTGAGTTTCTTTTTGTTTGAAACATGCAATAGTGAGCAATAAAGCTTTCCTTGAAGCGCTGCTGCACCCAACCTTCTTATGTGCTCCAAAATGGGTTGTTCTACCGAAAAACATACCGATTGATCGTCTTTTGCCATTTTTTTTAACTTCTGATTACTGAGCTACATTTGTATGATGTCGAGTTCATGATTAACATTTAAACGTGATTACTTTCATCACTTATAATAGTCCTTACAGAAAAGTCAATGATGTCAGTTTACGTTTTTCTTCAAAATGTAGCTTGTTTTATGATATTTGACGCCCAAGGAAGAAGTGATGCTGATGCTTGAATAAATTAACACATAAAAAGATATGCAGTCATTTTTATATTGCATATGCTGGATTAACACTTCTGAGACTTTTATCCAAGGTTTTTTACTGCAAGTCACAAACTTTCAGTGTTTTTGATGAAATGGTTATTACTTTGATGAATTAGGTCTTTTGTCTTACTTATGCATGAATTCATAAAATTAACTTGGGTTCAGTTGCCTTTGAACCAAGGAAAATCTTATCTGCTAAATATATAGTGATGCCGCCTTAAAAACATGATATGTGCATCAGACCTGTCCTAGTTGGCCTGATGCAGCTTGGGTCAGGCTCGCGTAAATGGCAATCCCATTGCATCCTAAGTTTATTAAAGCTAGAACTAGATTAATTTAGTGCTGTCAGTGCATCTTGTGTGGCAACGCAGTTTAGTTGTGTGAATCGTTACGGTATTAAGACTCTTTGCATGTTGGTATTGTGAAATAGGCTCTTCTACTTTATCCTCTTTATGTAATTAGAATGTGTGCAAAGTCAAAGATGTGCTTAGACAAATGGGATATATTCGTACAAATGACGGTCGAATTTCTGTATCATTGACCTGAGAAATTGCAGTCATTTACTATTATACTGTTCGCACCAGTATTATGCATGCAAAATTCATTTTTTAGCACTGTCTTCTTTGAATCCGATCAAGGAGAACTCTCTGTGTCAAATCACTTTCTCATCTGAAATGGTCAAAAGTTTGTCAAAAGTATTCAAAAGTCTTAAAGCTGCAGAATAGACCTCTGCATATTGGCACCGCCTACATTGTTTAGGCCATTGGTATTTGCATGCTAAAGAGCTTAAAATTAACTTCAAAGCCAATGTCACGAAGCTAGAGGAGAAGACATTTCGTGAAGCTAGTGAAGAGGAGAATTTATTGAAGGCGTGAAAGCTAGTCTAACTTGCAAGTGAAAGGCCTGACATCTGCAGGAAAGAGAGAAATGGGAGACTGAATGCCAATTCTTGACACCTGAGCTACGTCGTCTATTCCCTAATGTTCCTTTTACCCTATTGTTTGCTTCAGGTGACAAATGAAATGTCAACAGTCTCTCTTTTTGATGGTAACATTTTTACCTAAGATCCGTTCCCTAACAATATCCTTTTAATGAAATTTTATACAAATATATGAACATAATGCCTAGTTTCTCTTGGCTAACGAAGGAGTTGATGCTCAGGACATGAGCGTGGGGCTATGTGACATATAACGAGAAACAGCGATTTAGGGTTTTTGAGAATTCTGCTAGAAAATGGTGTCCACGGAGGGCTGTTTGGGGGGCTGTTTGGGCTTTAACCCCCCTAATAATTTCCAAAATGTACTTAAAGATGGAAAAAGTTACCTTGCTCTTGATTTTTAGCATGTTTAGCCCCCCAAAACTTTTTAGCCCCCTCAGGCTGTAATATGCTTCGCGGTCCTTGGTCCTACTCTACAAAAATTAAGTTTCTGAATGTGGTGAACTTGCAAAGACGAGAATTAGCTACATCCAGAAGAAAATTATTGAAATTTTTCAAATTGTTGAATACTGTTAATGGCTATTTTTGCAATGTCACTCCCGAGCAAAGGGCAAATAGATTTATATCAAAATTTCTTGAAATTTATGGGAGCGTGTAGAAGTGTTCTCCTTCCTCGACCTTGACCTACAGATGTAAAGAGACGATTGAAATCAACGGAAAAGTTTGATACGAAGCCGAATTCATTTGCGTTTCTTGCTTGGCTGCTGGTTGAGTTTAAAGTAACTTTAATCACCATGATCGTTCAGCAGCTGCATGCAGTGATTTTCACGATTCAACACAGTTTAGTTGAAAAGTGTGCTCGATTAGCAATCCCCCCTGAGATGATTGATGATTATCGGCCATACGAAAAAAATCTGCTGTATCATTTATTCGATGGATTGACTACAATAAAGGCCCACAAAACATCATCAACCACTTTTTGAAGACCAAACTTTATCAAGAGCACGTGCTTGAGTATCGCAAACGACAGGGCTTGAAAAAAGATTTGTCTTCCTGGAAGCAAAAGATTTTTCATCTTTTTATACTGTAATGGGTAACCAAGGAGAACTTACATTGAACAGAACACAACACTCACATTTCTTTTTCAAGAATACAGTTAGTAAATCTGCATTCTCTAAGAGCTTTGATTTAATTTCATATGATTACGAGCAAACTAGGCACAATTGAAATATCGATGTATCCTAGATCGATCTATGCAGAATATGAGTTTTATGTTCCCTGGTCATTTCCATAATCAAATGAGGTAGTTTACGTGATATTTAAGAAAATCGAGGTCCAAGACACTTACATTCTCCTAAGCTGCCGATGGCAAATTTATAAAATTCCAATGAAAAACATTAATAAAAATGGCTGCAACCACATAGGTATTTAGGCATGTAAAGTCGATGTAATTTTTTTGAGTGGTTTACCCTTATCTACAATGACCATATAAAAAAGAGTTGTTTGTTGTAGCTTATGTGAATTGATTCAAAGATTGAAGATTGTGCTAGAAATGCCGGAAATTTTTGACAAGAAAACAATAGAAAATGAAGTGCTGAAAATACATGTTGATTGTATTTTGAAAGCCTATCCTTATTTTTTTACAGAATAAAATTTTATGTCACAGCAAAAAATTAATGACAATGGAGATTTCACACTAAATATTTCCTGCCAAACAGTAATCAATTTCCTGCGAGGAATTACTGATAAATTTTTTTTGAATTTTGTGAACGATAACTGCTTTTTATAGTTAGAAATTTTAAGGAGCTACAGAAAGAGTCTTTCTAGAATAAACCCGATCATGTCTGCTTGTGCCTGAAATCAATAATGTAATCATATCCTTTAGAAGTTGCAGTTAAATTTTGGAATTGTATTTTGTAGTTGTAATATTTCTTTCAAAGGGGTCAACACCCTTACGACAGGAATAAAACAACTAGAAAGAAGGTTTTAAATTAGTCACAAGAATGGTGCAAGAACTTCCTGGCAAAACCAGAGAACGACAGTCTTGTGGCACTCTACAGATGCGGTCTCGAAAATTATTTCAACTAGTGAGGGTAGATTTGGAAAAGATGTTACATGAATGCAATTACAGTTGTTTAACAATAAGCAAAGTAGCGTTAGCAAAAGAGCCATGCTGTTGTCCGTTATCTTATGTGGGTACCTATAGCCTTTTAATTTTAGGCATGGATGAATCTAATAAGCTCTTTCTTTGTTGATTCTAGATTAACTCTTCCAAGTAGCCCGGATTATTGCTTATTGTCGCAGTTAGTCTTTCAATTACTGAGGGATCTCCTGCGATCATCACTGCTCGAGTGGCAGGGTCTTTGCTTTCGATGGTGTCAGTTTAACGTCAACACACGTGCGTCCCTGAAGTTATTTTATCGTATGTTCTGTGCTGAGGAAACAGTCGGTAGTGTAGAAATAGAGCACAAGATCTCCCGGCAAGATTGCTTTTCAAGACTTTTAGGCCCTCGAAACTGTTGAATAGTTGCTGCTATTTAATATTTTCAATATTTACCTTTTTTCAACCAGTCAGCCTTCTGTGTTCGTTTTCACAACCTACAAGCTCTAAGCTCCTTCAGATCCTAGAAAAATAATATTTCAGACCTCTAGCATACATTTTTTATACATTCTGGAAGGGTTCAGATATTTTCATCATCGCCTCAATCTGGCATTTTTACTTCATTTGATATTTTTTAACCTTCCTTTGACTAACTTTCCTCCCATTTTGCGTGATAACCCTCTAAGTGGCAAAGCCGTATCAATATAATCATTTTTGCTGTTCTCTAAGAGAAACACCTGGAACAGCTTTTAACATCTCTGATTTTCATATTTAGTATCTCTGTTTGCTCTCTTACAATTTCATAGGTGAAAATCCTTCTAACCATTCTTTCAAAGTTTTGCAAGTATAGCTGTACTTAAGAAGCGGTGTTAAAATTACACTGTTATAAACATGTTTAACCCTGCAATAATTTCTATAGATTTTATATACGATTTCAACCATGCAGTATCATACAAGACCAAACGGAGAACCTGTAAAAGTTATGAACATTTTGACAAAAAAGTTATGAAATGACACTTAAAACACAAAGCAAGGTTTGAGACCATGAAAAACTTTTCAATTCAATGAAAATAAATTTTAACTGGACAAAATGTATTCTAGTACAAAGTAGCTAACTTCAAATAAATTCGCTAATGAGTTATTGGATAACAGCAACGCTGACTTTTTAATGAAGATGTCGCTTTATTTTCCTTTTCAATAGACTAATTTCTTTGTACTGTTTTTGTCAAAAATTTTCATGGTCACTTCAGTATAAAATTTCAAGACTCTAACCTAAAAACATTTTGATCGTCTTGTTTAATTAATTGATTTTTCATGGTGTGAGCTTTAAACAAGAAACATTGATTTTATAATAAAAACATGATTTAATAAATGTTAAATGTTTGCTAATGATATTTCTGTTCAATGCTCTAATTGGTTGCCTTCATGACAAAATTCGATATTAAAACAAGCTACATTTTACATCCCCGTAGTCGTTACGATTAACGGCTATTTCACCATATTCTCTCTTTTTGTCTTTGCAAACACATTTTTGGGAAATGTCTCCTATGCAGCTACAAAGAGGCGTTGTAATTCATTTTCTATCGTGGAAATATGGTTTGACTCAGAATGCTTTTCAGTCCAGACTGCAATAAAATATCTTTGAGAAGTCTTTTCAAGAAACAAAATCTTGATTAGTAATCAGAATTTACCTCTTCTATCATCTTTCGATTAGAGACGAGTAAAACATTTTTTTAATGTGGTACGAGGATAGTTTTAATGCGGCAGAAGCATTTTTTTCAATGCATGTTTGCCTCCGTGTAAACCTTAAAAGCAAATGCTATGTTGAATACTGTAACAATTTTAAAAGTAAATCACCCTAACTGCTAGTTGTCCAATTGTTATCTACAAGATATAGTGTGGGATATCTTTGTCCGTTTTTATGCAAAAATCTCTCATATCACGATGTCAATTGTTAGACTGTTGTTTACTATTCTATCCAGAGGCATCTTGCCTGGCAGGTTTTCGGTTACAGAAGCTTGATCTGAGTGGTCTTAAGCATGAAAGAAGTGTGATTGCTCTAAAAAGTGACCCAGACAAAATGGAGACTATTGCAATGTCTCTCATGCTATGTACAACCATGCAGTTGCAATCAGTACATGCGTTCATATATGCTGTAGCAAAACATGTAGGCAAATAAGTTGCAACGTTAACCACGGACATAATCTGGAATGCCTTCGTTGCGCTTTTTTCAGGCGAGGTGTGCCTCTCTTTCTTTTTCACTGTGGGTTCTGCATCTTTACGCCCTTGCGGAGAGCCACTGATTTCCACAGTCAGCCTGCCATCTGCGCGACGATTGTTTTTACGAAGCTTTTCTCGTTTCGTCCGTTTATGGAAGATGTATGACGTCAGAAACAATGCAAAACTCGCTCCAGCTATGTTTATTGCAGCGAAAATTACCAAATACGGTATAAAGCCGAGGCGAAAGTACGCTGCAATTTGGACGGTTGATATCACCCAAGTGCTAAGCACAATTAACCACGCTGTTCTCCCTGCTGGCCCATGCCTATAGGAAAGCGGCATCAGTAATGCGAGAACTCTGTCAATGCAAAGCAAAACAAGTGTTGCCAAGGGTACACTACCAAGAAGGTACAGTGTCACGTGAATAACTCGGATTTCGATAGGAGTAACCAATAGGCCTTCTTGCACATGGAAAATTGCAGAATACAGGTCTGTGAAAATGCCAGTAATTATGTCCGACACTGAAATGTTAAGCAAAAGTTTGTAAAAGAATATGTTTAGCTTCTTCTCTCGAAGAATGTAGATCGAGCGAAGAACTAGGCCATTAAGTGCAGTTGTGCAAATGCTTAATATTATGGAGGCAACAGCAGTAAAAAATGAAATACCAGGAATCACGTTCACATTTCCACATTTGCTGGCGTCTGTCATGTCTTCTATTGATATTTGACAATGAAAATCTTACTTTCGGTTTACATAAATATCATGAAAGTTTTGCAGGTCGTGCCCTTCTCTTAGACTGGTTGTTCTGATTCGCAGATGCTTTTGACTAAATTGTTTCTTGAGAAAGATAGTTTGCATCAATGCCATTAGTTGTAATTGAAAGTGAGAACTTGGTGATTTCAGCTGCAGCTTTTTCAATATCATGATGCGTAGAAAGCAAACAAAAGTTCAGGTGGTAAGGCAATGCTCTAAGTAAAAACGTATAGCTTAAATAAATAGAGCAAACAATCTGTAAACTTTGAAGATTTAAGATAATTGCTTCAAAATTTCACACTTACGTGATATTGCCAGCTTCTGAAAAATTGAAATTGACCTATTCAGTCATGTACAAGATCAATGAAGATTTTTCAAGAATTTTTGAAGCATTAAATGGTCTCTACCAGGTGTAATATGACATTATGAAGAAAAAGTAGTTCACTATATTTAAACAAGATCGTTTTACTTTAGCTCACATGCACTTCACTAATTACGTTTTGGAAATATCATCTCTTATCGAAGAGAGCTTGATATATGTGATTTAAAGACAATTGCATTCAACAGTTATCCTAGGTTGTAGAGAAAGACGTTGGGCATATGGAAATGAAACTTCGTTTGATTAGGTTGTAGATTCAAAATTCGTTCCTTTCGTATAGCGCTATTGAGTGCAAGCTAAGATGTTCCTCCAAGTATAAAGTACTTATCAAAGAGATATTTAGGTCTTATCTCATAGGGGCCTAAAAGGAGTACTTTCTGCTTTTCACTAGCCCATAGTCTGAAAAAAGAATGGAGACAAAATTTTGCCTCTTTCTGTGTCATTCTGAGGTTCTGGAGTAGGTCAAATTTTTATATTCCTTTACTTAAAAACTTTTTTGAGTTTTTGAACTTGAAACTATAAATCATTAAGCATATTAATTAAAGCACTTTTGCTGGATAGCCTACTCGCCATAGTCTTGAGAGAATATAAAAAGCAATGCGTTTTACTTAGACAAAGTCGACGGCGGCGTTTTAAATTCACGTTATTCTTCCACGAAGTAAGAATAGGCCAATCGAACGAGGGACAGATATCTACAAATTGTTTATATTAAAGAAAAAGAGGATTGTATTTCTCTCCAGTTTGACACTGAACTCTTAAGCCTAATCCCAAACACATCATGGCAGATTACCAAGGGGATCCGCATATTTATTTTCCGATTCTCTAACAAGCACGTAATCCGAGGCAATACCGACTGAAATGCTGTATCCTAACTCACTTATACACCACAATGCAGAAAGTCATGAATGATCTTTTGATCGAAGCTCGTCATGTAAGCTTGGAAGATAAAGGCCGACTTTTCACTTCACTTCTGACGTAAAATGAATCCAATATATATTTTATGAATACTTCTTTCATCATAGATCTGTTTGGTTTGTTGGTTGGCGGAAATCTAAGCCCATCGTAATTCCATTAAAGACAAATCTGATATTTTGGAAGCCTTGTGCAAATTATATTTGAATTGTCCCCTCAAGATCACATCAGTTGTCGTGATGTCCGGAGGCATTGTCTACGTCATGTAAAATTGTCATCTATGTTTTTTTTCGAATAAATGAAAAGTTGAGTGCACTAGGAATCATGATATGTCATAAAAACCTTTACATCTTTTGAATTTATTGGTGTAAAAAGGTAAAGCACAAATGGACCGGGTCGTTTGAAACCCAGTCACAACTTGATTAACTGAAACGATAAAAAGTTCATTCAAGGTAATTTCTTGCAACTGGTTACCATGTTGAACTTTTGTATAAACTTACCAGCTGGCGACGTTTGGTCAAAAACAAGAAACCAATCAAACTCGTCTCACGTGACTTTCGATCCCTATATGGACGTAATATTTTTGCTTATCTTTAGATACTTCCGACGTTTATACTCCGAGGATTAGTATGTTAAGTTTCTGAATTTTCGCGCAATATTCAATTATCAGTTAAAGCCTTATCTGCATTTCCTCACGAGACATATATTAACAAAACTAGATGGCAGTAATCAGTTGCAGCCACTTAAATTAGGCCGAAAGTAAAAGTTCTAAATTTATTTTGCTCCATAGCATTAATGAACGTCTAAGCAATCACTAAGTAACTCATGCATGCATTCTTAAGTTTCTCTTACGATCCTGATTTTTAAGCTGACTTTTTAGAAAGTTTAGTTCGATAAAATTATTCTTGCATTAGTCAAGAATTCAATTTATATAAGTTTCAAGAAGTTTGAAAGAACTTTTCATGCCTGTCATTTTCGCCCTTTCGAAGCAGTCATCTACATAGCATTTGCTCAAGATCTTTCTTTGCGTCTGTAACCATCGATGTCTGAGCGACATAGAGAAAATGTCTCTGAGAGGAATAAATCTTCGTAGAATCTTACTAAAAGACGTAAAAGGACTCTATAGATCTTTTTCGAATACAGGATGCGTCGGTATCCAAAAACGAGATTTCGATGTCTAAAGTTAATGCCTTGAATTTAGTTATGAGTATTCAATCTTAATTTTAAGACAGCGACATCACTCAAAAAATCGTTACGATTTCTATTAATGAAATCTGATAAAATATCGCTTTACAGGTCGTTGGCTTGAGATCAGACGTCTCCGAACACAAAATAAGTCATTTTGAATGCGCGGGCAACTCAGTTTTTCATTTAAAAGCACCTTGATTAAAGACAGAGGTGAAACGAAACTCTAACTTTCAAGTGACAAATATCAAAATGAACTTGCCCTGATCATTTCACAGCTTAACCTGTTAATTCACAAAAGTTTGCCTATTAACCATGACGATTCTCTCTGTTTACTCCAACCTTTATCCTTCTTACTCTCGTTTCTTGAGTTTCCTCGAGCAAATTCGTTTTAATCGCTTTAATCTGACCCTTCTAGTCGATTTTTTCATAACTGTGCATCAAAGTAGCTTTGTGTCCACGATTTGAACGGACCTTTTAGCATAGCAGAAGTACTTTAAAGGATACTCGATAGAAATTGAATACAATTGCTTCTATTTGAGTTACATGAACATAATTACACTTAGCGTCGAAGTATACTCTTGTGCATTCGATATTATCTATCACCACAGACCTAGAGGTGTACAGATTAAGTGCCAATGTCGACGGGCGCAATTCTAAACTTGGTACATCACAGTGTGACCACCAACGTCTTTTAGATAGAGATGTATAGACTGATAAAGATGTAAGACTAACTCTTTCTATCTAATGTCTTTGACAGGTTGGAAATAAAGCACGTAAATGTAGGTGAAACTGCGTTTTGCTATTTGCAATTCAGAAGGACACTTGCCTCTGAAGGATAACCAGCCTGAAAAGTCAAATCAAGCCGAGGGTGTCACTAGCTTCAATCTATACACCTTAATCTATCTATATGAGGCGAATTAATCTCTAATAGCCTTCAATGATGCGCTTTAGGAAACAATATGTTTTAAGAGAGCAAATCGAAGCCATTTTAAAAGCGAATCGTTTGATCGTGGTCTGTAAGGCTAAAAAAAACTATCAATGGTGTTAACTCACGTACGAGACAAATGTTTGTAAGTTTAAAATAACTTTCAGGTTCATAGGGTCGTAGAATTCTACAAAATTTGAATTGATTTTCATTTTTCAAAGCCAGCTTATACTGAACTATATCTTTTTGTTTCACACCCCTTTAGATTATGAAGTTCAAATTTTATGGCTAATTTTAAACACAAAGATTGACTTATAATTCTTTCTCCTTATCACCCTGTCCAAAGTCTAAATGCTTGTTTCCCTGTTCTTCGCCTCTTTATCCGACACATCTTCTTTGTTTGACAATTTTCCTGCCTCTGAATTCCTTAGCTTTGGCTGGTCAGACGATACCTGGGATGACTCTGCTGGTCTTCGTTCAATCCTGATAATGCATAAGCCAGTACGTAATGACTTCAAGCAAACCATGAAGTTGATCGCCCTGAACAAGGGACCTGCAAGAATTGAGACAATAGCAATGTCCCTCAGGCTGTGAACAATGGCACAATCACAGCTTGTGCACGAATTCATGTAGCCTGTAGCAAAACATGTTGGCATATAACTGAACACAATCACCAAAGACATGAAGAGAAATGTGCGGGTGGCTTTTTTTTCTCGTTCTTGGCGACGGCGTGAGGGTTTTTCTCCGCTGTTCATGCTTTGACTGGATGTCTTTGTGCTGCGACCGAGGTTTTTATGATAAAACCCAAAAGTTACCAACATGGCAATGACAGCAACAGCAATATTGATGCCTGCGAACAGCACAAGATAAGGAATGAAGCCCATTTGGAAATATGCCAGAATCTGTAAAATTGAGATGAACCAAATAGCAGCTAAAATCAACCAGGACTTCAAGCCTTGGAAGCCATGCCTGTAGACTGTCGGGCTCATAAGTGCTAAAATGCGATCAACAGCTAACATAACCATTGTAAAAAGTGGAATACTACCCAACAGGAACAGTGAGACGTGAAAGACCCGTATGTCAATAGGCGTTTTTTTCAGACCCTCTTGCGCGTGGAAAATAACGGCATAAGGGTCGTTAAAAATTCCAGAAAGAACGTCTGCGATCGAGATGTTCAATAGGAGTTTGTAGAAGAATATCTTGAACTTCTTTCCGCGGTCTTTAATTATAGCGTAGAGGATAAGGCAGTGTGCAATTGTTGTTGCAACTGTAAGGACGGCCGTTGCAGCGGCTGTGAAGAACGATATTCCGGGTATTTCATTGAAATTTCCACATTTACTTGCATCTGTCATCTTAGTTTCGTGTTCTCTTCTCTTTACGATGAGATGCTCTTACTTGACCTATCTACGATCGAAATTTAGAGTTCAATAAAACCAACTTGTGTTTATGTCGTGTAAACACACTCCACTGACTTCTGGCTTTTCGACAAAGAACTTTCTCGCAAAACTCCTTTTCTCAAATCGTCTGATTTCTTGTCCAATATGGATATCAATGTTTAAAAAGTTGCTCTTTAAACTAATTTATCACTTGGCATTCCAAAGAGGACCTCTAGTGTGCTCCTGTAATTGATTAGAAGGTCTACAATCGGTGTCAAAACTTTATCCTTTTCGCTTTGGACTAACAAGCACAATTGAAGCGCTTACAAAGAGCTGAGAAAATGTTAGCTTTCATACACAATAAGTCTTGGTTGTCTCCTCGTGAATTCGATCTTGCCTATGAGCAAATGTTTACCATCCCTGCTTAAGAAGTCTGTTGTCAGCTGAATCAATGATTCTAATTAAGATATTCACAGGTTTAAGCACCAAAGTTGGAGACCCTTTGTTGATATCTTAAACAGCCCTGTTACAATCCCTAGCGCCAACTCGCGTGAATTTTATGAATTCTTCTGTCATTAAACAAGAATACTTTCAGAGTTTACTCTTCTGGAACAGTAATCAGAAATCAATGCTCTTTGTTTTTCGCAACAGGTATGCAGCCCTAGAAACAAAGGTGAAATTTCACGATACAGCAAATAGATAAACACCAAAGCAACTGTTAAATGGAGATGCAACAAAGGACTTCCTGGTATTATAAACTGTTTTAAATCTGTAATCAGAACTTATTTACAGAGTTTGCAATTGAAATAGAATCTGTTTAAGATATTAATGATATCGAGCTTCTTCATACAAGCAACTGGTAGTTTGTTTTTCATGCAGAAAGTTTCATACAGGTAGTTTGTAATAAAGATTGCTTGTTTTTCATACAAGCAATCTTTATTTTTTAAGGACAAACAAAAAAGGCCGTTTTTTAAAAAGTTTATTGAAGAGAGTTAACTGCTCAAAGGAAGATTCTCCAGTAGGAAGAACCCAGGAGGGTAATGATCAATATTCAAAACATTGCTCAGACCCTGTCAGTGGGCAAGATTCACTAAAGGAAGGAATATTTGTTCCTATTAGGAAAGGTGATATGTCTTTGCTCAATATTGTTTTTGCTAGAAAACCGTTTTTTTTTGCATTAAGAAGAGGCGAAAGTGGCGTTTCTGATTTGACGAGTCAATGCTATCTAGGAAAAGCTGGACCGGTTCTATTTGAAACCGTTTGAAATTGGCATAGATGGGCCTTACGTTTAACGTGACTGTCTGGTTTCATTTGGAACTTGACTAGACTGCGTAGCAGCGTCAGTGCCGTAGAGCTGATGCCTTCTGGACTTCAGAGGCAGGCAACGTGCATTTCTAACACTGACTGAACGTAATCTTGAAATCTCAAACAAATTCGCGCAGAGCCCTGAAATTATATCTTTAGACAGACAATAGAAAAGCAACAACCTTGAATGTTGAGATGAAAACTTCTAATGCTCTAAGCTGATGTGAAGATTTCGCTAGAACGTCTTACACTGCATAGCAGTAACGAGGTACTCTGAACTGGCGAAACAAGAAGTAAGAGAACCGGCATCAAAATCATATAAACAAGGAAAATAACATATTGGAACTGCCCCTGTTTGACACAAGCACAGCAAGAAAAATTGAATTGTCTTTTCTGGAACCTTTCAACAATTCAAAAAATGTTCTCAATTCTCTTAAACCTCACTCAAAAATTTTCTAAATGTCTGATAAAGAAATAGAAGGGACTATAGAATATTTAGTGTTGGGTGATGTTTTGCAAGTTATATTCAAGGATATTAGAATAGAACATCAAGATAACCTTCTTTTTATAAGGAGTTCATTCAAGTTTGGCATAGAATACTGATCGGATAGTCTCTCTTCAGGTAGAAGGGAATTTGTTTTGATAAAAAAATAATTCCAATTTCAGGATTTCGTCAATCATTGAAGAAAAGTTGTCAGGAAAAACAACATATCAGATGAGTTCTCTAAAAATGCCCATATCTTGATTTTTCTTCATGCCCTTACCCCCTGTTTTAAAAGGCCAAAGTCTCCTTAAAGGGGCGGTCCGTTTTTCTCTATATATAGAAACCGCTTCACATAACATCTTAAATAAATAAGATAATTAAAAAATGTATGGATGAGATTAAAGTGTTTCCTTTTGCAAAGGAGTCAACAGTTCATTGTGTGTATGCTTTTCTCGGCATCGCTGAACTAAGACTGAAGTCTCTCTCACGAAAATCAAAGGGATATGAATTATGCGTAAATCACGAAAATCAAAGGGATATGAATTATGCGTAAAAATAAACTGCATCTTCTGCTTCTGTCGCTTTTTTCAGTAAACAATGTCATAAATAACACGGAAATTGATAATCTAAATGGAAGTCACAGAACTCTAATCCGCTATAGTTGCTTTAACATGTTTAGCAAATATCAATACAACTAAGATGCGTGATTAGTTTGCTAATTAAAAACCAATACAGTTCTCTGCAATATTCTTACTTTAAAAAAAGTAATGATGCATTGCTTACAAAAACAGCTTATAGAATCAAGCTTTAAATAAGTATTGTCGGAAACATTTTGAGCAGATGATGCCAAACTTTAAGTTGTCAGCTGAAAACGTATCAAACTAAAACAAATATGGACGATTTTCAAAGAATTATAAAGTTATTGAATTAGAGATTATAGAATTTGATAGTAGCAAATCAAATGCAATGCCATCAATTTATATCATGCATGCGAGGCTGTTGTTTCAGGCTTCTTTTCAAGCGAGTCCTTCGAGTCATTGCTATTTTATTTATATGTCGGTACTCAATGATTTTCGATTTGAAATTTATCCAAACGCCAAAACTACCTCTTTTGATATATCGTGCGAGCAAACATCTACGTAATACGTAATTGGGTTATCCCTAATATGAACAGCTGCCAATTTTCTTGGTACACTATGGTACCCTTTGCCACAAGTTGGTCCAAAGACTTTTGACAGACGATTGATACCAATAAAGCATACCTTATACAAAAAACAGTCAAAAGCAATACATACTAGTCCTTCTTCATTTCCAGTGATGATTTTAGTGTTTGTCACTTAGGTCTGATTCGTTTTAAAAATACGCCTTGCTTTTTCCCTGGTAGACAATTGTATCAGAGTGATGTTTATTGTTTAGGATGTACAGACTTTGCATGTGGACAGCAATACGCAATATAGCTCGGGAACTGAAAGTATATTGACATGGGAACATGACCAAAATGGCACATCAATATATTTTAAGGGTTAGGATTGCGACCCGTTTGGAATACAGCAAAAAAATACTTGATACAGCCCCACAAGGTACTCTTGAAGTATCTTCTATTCGACACACATAACACAACCTTCGTTAATGTTAGTTTGAGAGCAAGGGTTCTGTTGACTATAAAAGAATGAATGGGACAATGTTGAAGTAGGATAAGGTGACCATGGTGTACATTACATTGACGTCAATCTAGTGAATACATGCACAAAACAGCCACTTAATTTCACCGACAACAGAGATATGAAAATATCAGAACTTCAATTAATCGGAAGATATGATTAGAAAAAATCAGTTTTGAGCATAAAACGACCTTGTACTTCCAATGTAGCATGATTTATTCAGTAGAAAAATCGTCTACTCATATAGTTTGCACATAAAGCTGTACTTTAAAACGACACATCCTATAAAATCAAACAAAAAGGACGTTTGATGTACGTTAGCTAAAGATATCAACGTTGACAATGAATGACTTCATGGTTGAAATGCAAAACTATAAATAGGTGAGCCAATAATTTCTGCAAGGCTATAGACACATGGGCAGGAAGGATGAAGGTTTTTGATAGCTGATCGGTTCATCGAAGGCCAACTAACAAAAAGTTACTTGATTTTTTTCGTTTATGACAGACAATATTATTTGCTATTAAATAAAAGGATGCAGCAACGTTGTCATGAGATTTCCCATCAGAAAATATAAAAATTAATAGCCTGAAAATGCAGTAGCTATTGAAAATAGCTATCATAATTGTACTAAATAGGGTCTGAAAACTTAGCCAGCATTAGATAGGATCTAAGGTGCTTCTTGAACAGAGTGCAGGGGTATAAAGCTCTTTGCTTCGACATCCTTAATAATAACAGCTCAAACTGTTATAACAGTTTTTGGCCAGCTCAGTATGTGTCAGATCTTTGTCGGAGCCAGTTAATCAAGATAAAATTAACTAATTAAATGAATACACATGTTTTCATTTAAGGTAGTTCTGATAAATGAAAGTTTTGTCTGAAAAAAGACAACAACTTCAATTATGAAGGACGCTACTTTGCTACTATCACCCCCCTTTCCGGACGAAAAAAGGCCAGGCCGCCCCTGAATGGCAGCACATCCTGCTTCACCTCGAACTCCTTGACGGCGATGAACTGCCAACACAATTCGCTCTGCTCGAGGAAAGAGACGGCAAGAAAAGAGGCATACCAAAGGGTAGTTGTGATTAGGCAAGTACCAGAAATTAAAAATCTCCAGTTCATTTGGACTCTAATTTTGCTCTTTTTCATGTTTCAAGAATTTCGATCTTTCTCCTTTAAAGATAAGCAGTCTTGAGCCATCGTTCTTTTGCAAAAAGTTGAAAGACTGTACTTGAGAAAAATTCTCTAAAATGATAAAAACGACCTAAACACAATATCTATCATAGACTGGCTAACTAGAAGAGAAATCAGTCTAGACCCGTTCTGCGGTATACTAGAGAGCGTCACTCTAAAACGTTTCCAGGGTGCCCCCGGACCCCAGTTTCCTTTTTAAGCATAAGTCAGATATTTTCCTGGATGCGTACCGGATGGCAATCGTTTAATCAGTCTAATTTTTTTTCTTTTTTTGCATTGATTCCTTTAGCTTTGCTGCATAGGGATTCAATAAGATATGCATATGATAATATCCATCCTACCAAAGCAACAAAAGGTTATTCAGATTTCCAGGGAGGATTTTTTAAAAAAGATCGCTTACATTACATATCAGCTTAGAAATATCCCATGAACTACTTTTCCGTTTATGGAAATGTTTTGAGCAATTACAAAAACTACCAGACTTGAAATTTCTCCAAAATATTAATTAACAACTTTATACACTAATTTTCACAACTTTGTACACTATGCCACCAAGATGTCGTGTTAACCATTCTTATATAAATAAATATTTAAATTTGCTAGCAAAATACATTATTTTAATTTTGACAATATCACCATTGTTGTTTGACGAGGGGAATAAGGTGAGCAAAAGGGCTCCTTTAAAACTATGTTGAGTTGGGACTGAAAAAAGTATTTATTTTCCGTAAACTGCTTCGAGAAAAGTCCACTTCTCGATTAGTTTCTTGTGTTTTAGAGTTATTACATAGGCATCTTGACAATCGAATTCCAGGGCAAGGGGCAAGGAGCAAGGGGCAAGGGGCAAGACCACAGAGTAACTGACAAATCGTGTTATGAAAGGCCTTTGACAGGCCTTTGATCAGAGCACGCGTGTATGAAAGGAATTGGAAACTGCTCACGTGAAACCACTGTGCGCTGCTTTAGGATTTCACCGATTTGCAGAAAGACGGAAACTGGTCACATGTTTTCCCTGTGCGCAATTTGATTGGACAACCGCTGATGGTCGAGTGGCTGTAAGCTACTTTTACCTGGATGCAATTCGGAAACTTTTGCTTGCAAATTTCGACAGGGGCTAATTTTCCCAAACCTTTTCTCAGCCACAATGCCGATGTTTTGTTATGATTTTCCCTACACACCTTTCTTCAGTATTCCTTCAGGGCATAAAAATTTGACGTCATATCAGGGAAAACGAGGTCATACAATCAATTCAGTTGTACATCGAAATAATAATAAGTACAAATAACAACTTTGTGCACGGAAGTTAAACATTTTTGTGACTTTTGGCAAAACTCTTCGGCTAAAGCCTAAAATACACGATTAGTTTTTATCAGTTTTCAACTGACAGTTTTCAGTTTTCAGTCAAAAACTGATCTTGTATTTAGCAAAAACTGACAAATACTGATGCATTAATGAATGTCAGTTTTTGACTGAAGAAGTTGAACACGTCCAACTTCGCCAGTTTTTTTTATTCATTGGAGCAGACTCTATTGTCTTAATCTGGCGCCACTCTAATACCCTAACGCAAGATGCAAATTTTTTCAGAGCAGCGTTGATTTCAAAATGTTATAAAGTTACAAACACAGATTAATTTATACAGATTAATGTATATGCGTGGAAGTACGAAAAATCGTTATGCAATGTGGCGTCATACTCAAAAGTAGTTTCGAAATGCGAATAGTTTGGAAATGATCTCTTTTTTCGGTTTTTTCGCCTTTTCTTGAAGTGCAAAACTGTAGCAAAAAGAACTGCAGTTCGTTCACGATCAAGCTCCATATCAAAACAGAGTGAGCTGTCAGTCAAAAGGTGAAGAAAACCGATCATGTGTGGAGGACATCTGCTTTGAGAGACTGAAAACTGTCAGTCAAAAAACTGGTAAAAACTGATCGTATAGGAAGATTAAAGCCAATTTCCCGCGTGGTCAATCGCAATCAGTTTTTTGTAGTCAACCACAAAGCACATCCGATGAACCATTATGTCATGCACAAAAGAGCTTCCTATCCCAGATTAGGGCCTTCTAAAACCCAGACATACCGATGCAACTTCTTTTTCCTCATGGGTTGTTACCATGGTCGAAGAAGGAGAAACCGAATCATTTAAGTTACACCCATCTTTTCTTTCCTGAATTAAGATAAGAGCTTCACAGAAAAAATTTGAGTAACATAAGTTAACAACATGGTAGCTACTGAATTGGCTGAGAACCTAGAAAACGATGCACCATAATTGTTTTGACACCCAAACCTGCTGATGATAATTACAATGTTAATACGTATAAACAACACCATTGCCAAAAATTCATGCCACTCCAGGTCATGATTTTTGTATGTGAAAGTCGGCCGCGAAAGCCCCTAAAATACATTTTTTTCATTATTCCTAGTCCAACTTCTTGAATGCACTGTCAATGTGAAATCGAAACAAAACCAAAAAGCGTCACTATCTTCCACGAACCTAATTTACACCGGAGGTAGCGATGAAAATGACTTCCGGTTAAAGTAGACGTAGTAGATGTTTTACTTCTAAATGCTGAGTAAATGAAGGAGACAGCGAGAAACAACGTAATAAACTCAGAGAGACTGGTTCCAAAAAACAAGGCTTGCTTATGTTTAGTCGTTCAATCTGATATCACACCAGTATATCAACGATTTTTGTTGTGTCAAACGATTCTTGCATAAAAAAGATAAACAAGTTACAGAGTAAATTCGAAACATGATGAATTTAAATCAATATCATTGACAATAAAATAATTACCTATTCCTTTCGAAGCGAAATCTTAAACCTCCACAACTTCCTGGTTGTTTTCTGTTTAGGCCAGTAGAAAATTTTCACTTTTGAGCGCGTATACAGAAGGGTCTTTGAGCGCGTAAAGTGAATGACTGACACGTGGTTACAGCAGTCACTTGTCAAACAACAAATAGTGGGCATGTTGTGATGAGAAGAAATCAAATCAGTTGCAGGATCATTGTCCAGGTGTGATTTTTGTCAAATCCAAATCCAGTGAAATCCACTTAAATCCAATATACATCCTGGAACACACTATAAGGAACAACTTCATAAGGAATCTAAAAAACGAAGAAGACGGAAAAATAATTAAAGAATCGTTTAAATCCTTAAAGAACTTTTCAACTTTGAATACTTTTATCATTGCAAACGATCAAGAATTAGGAAGCCAGTTCCATTCATCAAGAGTTAAAAGCAACATCAGTTGTGTTGCGAAAGTAGCTATCGAGTGTTTCATTTTCATTTTGAGTGAATTTCCACTTTTTCATATATCAAACGTCTTTTATGTTTCTAGCTACAGTTAAGAATCTAGCGAAACTTATACAGAATTTCTATGAATTATGTGCAATTTGGCACCAAATGTGCAGTTAAATTAAGAAACTAATAAGGACTATTAAGGAACTGCACGATTTTATCATTACGGCCTCGAGCTAGTTAGTACCATCAGACTAGTATTTTTTGAAACCATATCAATCGTCTGATTGAGATCATCAGTTTGTTTCAGAAGGGTCATGGATAGGGACTCTCAGGTGGGGAAAGTTTGCAGATTTACGGACCACAGATTTCATACATTGAAATACAAATACGTCACCAAGCGCCTCAGATGCACAAATACATAATAAATAGGCTATGATATAGGAAACTTCTAGAAGCCACACCCAAGTTTACACCCATGTTCACACACTTAATACTGGAAACTTTGTCGCGCGCCCGCGATATATTGCCCGCGCACTCAAATTTTCCATCCGCGCACTTTTGCATTTTGGCCGCGCAAAGTCGCTATTTGAATACATTTCACATTAATAACAATACAAATTTCTTAAAAGTGCTTGATTTCAGGCGCGCAGTCGCAGAGTAAGGCGCTTGAAAACTTGCCCGCGCAAGAAACAAAGTTTCCGGAGCATAGCCCCCTTCTCACTTTTTAGGGCCCACCCCTGGTTGTTAGCATGGGTTTGAGACCATCGTTATTCAATTGCTCCCAACTCTTATGGACCATTCATAACTGTTGATGCTTTCTATGCTGCAACTAGTGATGCTAATGTGATCAGGGGGATTGACGGCCCCCTGTTCTGTTTTTTGTCGCCCCATTACAAATGATCATGTATTGTACTCACTGATTGTACTTTGATTTTGATTTCATTTCCAATCACGAAGTAGAGATTGTCCGACGAGAGCGAGGCTATTGGGCGAAGCAACATAAGCAGCAGATAAAGCTAGAAAACAAAATCAATCACAAATTCGAAATGGGTGAGAAATATGCCAACCTGCCTTATATTGTGAGTAAATTTATGTACGACACAAAGTTTACCATTTTGTGGTTAAATAAAAGTCGTAGGTAATCTGTCTGACGTAGATTCTTGTTTCATATTTAATCTACATTCTCACACATCGTGTCATGTTCGTCAGCAGAGCAATCGTAATTTATGAGTTACTGCATCCTACCGGCATGCTTTGTGTTGTTTAAAATTGTATGCACCACTAAGCCTGATGTAATGCTTAAAAGTTTTGCCAGCAACAGTAGAGAAATTCAATCAAACATATGGAAGAAACTTATTTCAAAAATTACAGCATCCAGTATAAGATTCGAAATTAGCTGAATTGACAGCAGTTTGAAAGAGTTTTGAGTCAATTCACAAGCATTGAAGTATTTTAATAAGAAAAACTCGAAAATGGCTTTGAAAAAAGCAAACATTTAGTAGACTAAAGCTTTTTCATCTGACACTCTTCAGAGTTTAAAACGTCAGAACATAGATCAAAAACTCTAAGGCCCTTCCGTCCATTCAAAAGGATTGCGTTCCTACCACACAAAAAAGTTCTGTTGTTTATGAATTTACGTGCCAGTGTGAATCTGGCTACGTAGGACGCACTACCCAAAGATTGGAAAATAGAATAAAACAACATGTTCCGCCTAGTATTAGAAACAAAACTTGTCTCCAAAGAGAACAGCCACCTCGGTCTTGCAAATCTAAAATTACAACTAAAACATGTGATTCTGCTATCGGGCAGCATTTACTGGAAAACCCAGATTGTGCAAAAAACTATAATGGCGACATGTTTCGGATTATTGGTAAAGCCGGATTGTCATTTCACCGAGCAGTTTTGGAATCTATCTACATAAGCACACAAAAACCGCTACTGTGTAGACAAAAGGAGTTCATTTTCACCTTAGGACTCCATTGGTAACATTCTCAATAGGCAAGCGACACTGATTGGTCTACCTCAACAGTCATGTGCTTATGTTTCTGATTGGCTTATTTTGATCCACAACTGGGTAGATATATTTCCTAGCGTAGCGTTTTTGATCTATGTTCTGATGTTTTAAACTCTAAAGAGTGTCAGACAAAAAGCTTTAGTTTACTAAATTTTTGCTTTTTTCAAAGCCATTTTCAAGTTTTGTACCACCAAAGGATTGTTTGAATGAGAAAAATCCAGTATGTGGAAAAACATGCCAAAATTATAAACTGATCAATGAATTTATTTGTACACCAAGCATCACAGGGACCAGTTTGCAGAGTGTGACCGTTTTTCACAAGATCTCAAATGTGCCAAGGAAGTTGTTAGGTGCACATTCAATGATACCATGTTTGCATCTTGGGTTTGCCATCACCATGCCCTGGATACTGGGATTGGAAATATTATAATTTTCTAGAAATCAAGGGCCGATTCTCAACCTTATAAATCTACTTCTAAAATGAGATTGAAAGAAATAATTTCATGCTTATGTGAATGATGAAATATAAATTGCACACATGGCCTGGAAATTTTGTGATCACATCAAGGTGACAAAAAGATGTCTCTTTTACTGAATATTTTCTTATATATGATCAAAAGCCAAAAGTACTATTGTACTTCATTTGTGCTTTCTATGCAGTGAAAAATGTAAATGTATAGGCAGAAGCCGATGGCAAAAAAACTATTCTGTCATGTTTTATCTTAAAAAAATCCGACAAATATGGTCCCATTTCAGAAGAAATTCTAGAGCATTCTGTTGAAGAAACCTCTTTTCAAAACCTCATGCAATCAAGGTCATGTCCACCAGTAGTGTTGGAGCACAAAAATCATGACTTACATATTTGGTTATACCCTCTCCTTTTAAAATGACTCTGGACATTTAACTCAAATCTAGTAGATTGACCCAGATCATCCCTTTGAATCAGATCTTACAAGGAGAGATGCTCCAGCTCTATAAAGCACCTCCGCAATGCCTTGAAATTTCAAGGAGCTTGATTAATGGAGCACCTGGCATGTTTTTGCTGTCTAAAACCAAATGCCTAAAACCAAATTTTGTTAATTGTCTACAATTTTGTTTTGTTTGATAATAATAATATTTTTGTTTTGAAATTATTTAACTGAATTGCAAACATATACTTTAAATGGAAAAGCTTCATATAGGCAAATATACAGGCTGTATGTGTGCTGCCCATTCATCCTGTTCACACGAACATTTCACCCTGTTCACCCTGTTCATCCTTTTCATCTTAGACATAATTTATTTAAAATTAATTCTTCTTACATAATCATGAAAAATGAATTAGCACAAATCACAACTTTAGAAAGAAGTTAATTTCTACATTTTGAGCAAATAATCCACTATTTTCAAACCATTATTAACAAGAAAGCTACTTAATTAAGCCATATTTTTTGTAGGTGCTCAATGAAGCGCCTAGAAGTTTGGTGGTGCTCAGTTTTTCAAGCACCTGCGCTTTTGCTCCTCACAAGGCCTACTTTAAAAAGCTGAGATATACAGATTTTTAATAAAGTTAAATTAACATGTGTACCAAGTCCTAGGTTACTCTTTGCACGCATATTTTATTTACATAATTTACAGCTACTTGTTTTAGAGGGGGGAGGTTCTAGTCAAAAAATTCACACCTTCCTTTGTGTAAAAATTTAGATCTGTGCATTCCTTTTTACAGGACAGCAATGGGAAGGATACATTTGAAACTGATGAGACCATTGATGAAGGAAAGAATACCAGTGGGGTAATTTGAATTTGATAGGCCTCATTTTGAAAATACATATCCTTAAGGTGCTTTAATTGCCTGATTCAAAATGATCATTCAAAATTTAAGGGAAGGGCTCTTGAAACCCATAGATACTGTCTTTAAGAGTCTCTTAAAATACAAAAAAGGCAGCTTAAAGTCTATGCCAGTAGATATTGGAAACTGGATAATCAGATATAATTGGAAATTTTTTAAAGGTTTAATTCATGAGAATTACTGTATACTGATTGACTATATAGTGCTTTGTGTCATATAGGCAGGGTTGTACATTCTTTGGAGCAGAACAGGGTGGTTCTAATGAGCTTATCAGCCATATAGGCCCCAGCTGCCTGATAATTGTATCAAGCATGAGACTCTGAATTACAACTTAGAACCATCATGTTCTGTACACAAACAGAAACACTGAAAAAAAATTTTAAACATTGAAAAGGTCATTCTCTAGGTTTTCATCATTTTGTCTTAAGAAATAGTCTAACAAGCTTCAAACTGATGTTTTTGTTTCTAAAAACTTTAGCATATCAGTATCTAATACTTTGATACTTTATTTAATTCAAGCACCATTCAAAGATCTAAAGGTTTACATGATTTTTTAATAAGATAACAACCTCTTTTTCCTCTTTGCAGAATGATTTAGGCAGTGAAGCAGTTGATCATTATAAGATAGACCAGAAGATTGCTTTTGATGTTTTCAAGGATCGCTATGTTGATTCAACTGAACTAGGTACTTTTTTCATCATCTTTTTTATAATGCTGATTTTATGTTTATATTGGCAATTCAAGTTTGCCTGCTGGCATAGTTAGCTATATTATAGTATAGGGATTCTATGTCAGAATAAATTTTGGTACAAATTGTCATCAATTTCAATTTCAGTGCTCTCTACTCAAATGCATTTGAACTTTCCCTATCCAGTTGTTTAATGCAACTTATTACCCTCCAGCTATAAGCACTAATGCATACACCAGATACTGTGTAAAAGTTTCTTATGAATACTGACTTGCGCTTCAGGTGATCATATATTTACAGAATGTTTATTTATTGTCATAATTTGTTGGTCATAATTTCGTTTGTATTGTCGTAATTTCGTTTTCCAATCCATTTTTGCAGGAGAAACTTGCAATGATAGTGACAAGTATTCAACTTAATCACAAATGTATGGGCTGATAGAGGCTCTTTCCTGTTATTGCCTTGCATTAGAATTCATAACCATTTCCAACAGTTGGAAGGCAAATATGCACAACTTATGTCTCTTGAGCTATTTCATCTAATTGTGAAGTTGTGTCTCTTTTCCAGACTTCTCAGACAAACTTGGGTCCTCAAGAAGGACTGGTTATGACACGAGAACTGTTTTTGAAATTGTGAGTTGCTGATATTTGCTATTTGGTTTGTCAAGCTGTCATTTGATAACATTTTTCTTTGGTACTGACATTAAAAGGCTTGACACTCTTTGGCATGCAATTTTTGTCAACAAAACGCTTAAGAGTTTGATAATTAACCATCACCAAATCTTATCTCGCTAATATAAGTTTAATTCTCTCATTAAGGCCAGCATTTCAGGTCGAGTTGACATTTTACATAAGGAGAGTTGACAAAGTTTGCCTTCTGCTTGTACTGGTAGCATGAACAAGCATTTGCATTACCCCCTTGTAACAGTAATTCTAAAATGGAATAATGAATTTTTTTCCAATATGTTGATCAATCATGTCAGTTTATTTGTGTATAAGTTAGTGTGTTACAAAAACATCTACACTGAAGGGGGCTTGCAGTGGCGGTTCCAGACTACCGCCATTACCGCTCGAGCGGTAGTCAGATTATTCAAAAAATTATAGAAACAAGGATCATTTTCATGTTTATCCTTCTACTTTAATTAAACCATAGTTGAAAATTGAAAATATTTGATCGCGCTGCAAACCAAGCATTCCTTCCTAGAAACATGCTTGAAATTTCCACAGAGACAGAAATACTTTTTAATCCTTATCGCTATGGAAATTGCGTGCCAATAGAATTCTGAAGTGTGACGTCATCAAAAACCATTTTTAGAATTTTTGAATTTTAACCATATAGCGTAAAAGATCATCATAAAATACTTTCAAATACGCAAAACTGGCCAAATATGTCTAAAATCGGTTGAGATATGGCTAATGAAAGATTTGAAGTTTGCTAACGAATCACTTTTGGCTCTGTTCATAAAGTTATGAACAGAGACCAAAATACAGAGGTTTGATGGGGAGAGAACCAATACACATATGACCATATCTCTGCCAATTGGTAATACACTTGCCTGATTTTGCAAATTAGAGGTATTTCATGATGCTCTTTCAGATTATGGGATCCAAATTAAAAAAATTCTAAAGAAAGATTTTTGTGACGTCATCACTTTAGAACTCTATTGGCTGAGTCACATGTTTGCAAATAAAAGGCTAGCATGATGAAATCATGGCTTGCTAGCTAGGGGGGTTGAGTCGGTGTAGAGCGGATTCGAGCTGCACTGAGCGGTAGTCAGCCTGCCTAAACCAATCAAATCATCAGAAATCACAGCAAACCTGGGGGGATTCATACAAATTTTGTTGACAACCAATGAACAACCGGGTTGACTACCGCTCAGATGGGGGGTTGAGTAGTACTGCCGCTCAACACGGCTCAAACGTTACATAAAGATGGGGGGATGCCTACATATTCTGCAAGTGGGCAAACTGTAACCTCAAAGACGATGTGTATTTTGTACAATACACAAATATTGGTAAGAATATATTTTATAAGAATATTTAGACTCAAATATTCTAAAATTTAAGAAGGCATCAGGATTAAAAGTCAGGCCCACAAAGTGCGCCAAAAGTATGATTCTTTGTTTAACAAAAGTTGCTCTCAATAATTGCAAATTTTATCTGACTTTTTAAACTTAAAATTTCCAAAAGTGCTGATTTTCATATGTAATTGTGCGACTTAATGCGAGTTCTAGGCGACATTTCCAAATTCTGCCAAATGTATCTTTTTTTCTAATTCTATGGTGTTCCTCGGCTAAATGCCGTAAATTTTTTTAGAATATCCATCCACAGAATATTGAATAAGATTATTTATTTCTTCTCAAGCTTGTTGTAAGAATACATGGAATTTCAGTAAAGCACCGCTTGTCTCTTGAAAATGGTCTACATAAGAAATTATAGAAAGCAATAATCATTTTAGAAAACCGGGTGTGACCAGGAAATGGGTGTGGTCTAAAGGGTGTGGTTGACCCTCTATCTCATTTCGGCGGTAGTCAGATTTTTGGCTGGATCCGCCACTGGCTTGTCGGATATTTAGATAGGTTTCTTCTTAAAGCAATGGGCCAATTTTCTATTCCATGCATCGTTAACTTTCTTTAGCAATCAACACCCGTATAGAAATGGTAATAAAGACATTGTTTCCTTCAAAATCCAAGGCAAGTGAGCAGTGGCGCAACGGAGGCATCTGGGCCCTTGAAGAAAGCAACTAAACGGGGCCTCTACTTTTGGACTGCAAGAGAGTCCCACCCAACGCTTTAGAGCATGTCAAACAAAATAGCGACAAGTAAAATGATATTTTTCCAGGCAATTAGTGGGAGCTGAGTTAGAGAAGCTTCGATCAAAGATCTTTAAAAGTTTTTAAAAAAAGGAGCACTTGAGTGAAATATAGGTGATTTTTATAAGGATTATTTGGGGACCCCTTTTGGTCGTCGAACTAAGGTGCCCTAAACTGCGTTACATCACTGCAAGTTTGCACTGATAGTAAAGTTAAGAAAGGCGGGTCACTTCCACCTCAAGGTCTCCCGCATTAGCGTGTTTTAAATATTCTAAGAGTTTGATCAGCGTAAGATGGTCATCCTAGTTTACCCAAGGGTTAACCTTGTCATACCACGAATAGATAAGTAGGCTACTTACATCAATTTTCGAATTTTTTTATCTTGATGAGCACAGTAGAGTCATTCAGTAAAAACTGACAACTGCTTTCTAAGCCTTAAAGATTGTTAGCAGATCTCCTGCAAAGCTAATATAGGCGTATACTTATTCCCGTGAAGTATTTATATAATGGAGCATCATGGGGGTATTAGTTTTCGTAACATTTTGAGTTGCGACGTTGTCAGTGGAGCTCAAATTGCAGTTCAATGTCTCAGTTCTTGTTATCCGGCTTCTGTAGACAGGATCAGTGGCGAAGCTAGCCAAAAATTGTTGGTCCTGCTATATGGACAGGGCCACGCCCTTATTCAATTGGAAAAGCCTATGGATAAAAATTCTATTTTGCAGATGAATTTTTTCTTAAATTCAGTAAAAAGCAAATTTTAAATCGATGTCTATCTTTTGAAAAATAAATCCATACTTAAAGACGTGCTTTAGGGTGCTTACTTTTCAAACAAATCTATGTTAAATTGTAGTAAGCCTCTACAGCTGAAGTAAAAGTTCAAATTGGTGATAACTAAATTTGACGATAAAAGGGGGTAGGGGTGGCATTTGAAGTTGCATATCATATATTTGTGGTATTCCAGATTTTGGTCTTATAAACCTGACCAATCTAGATACTCTATTAAAATAATTTTAATAAACAACAGAGTTTAAAGTCTGTAGGGGCAAGTTCACATATTCTGCAGAACAATTATTCTGCAGCTGATAAAGAGATACAATCGAATAATGTGTCACATTATTAATGAAAACAACTTTATTAGATAAACCATTAGACGAGAAAACAATTCAGGTAGAAAAATGCAAGTTCCGCTGAAATTGGTTTATTCTCCAACTCAAAACTTTCAATCACACAACAGTAAATTCAATTATGCTTTCATCGTCCTTGTCCAAGTCTAAGAAAATTTTATTTAGGCCACCATGATATACCGTGCCTCGAACGATCGTACAAAGGCCGAAATCAGAGTGCCTCATACAGCCAATTCTTGTTGTTTACATTTCTTTCTTGCGAACTTTGGACTCTGTCTTGTTACAAATAAAATTTATGCAGCTCAACTGAGGCAAGTTTTGCTGTCAATAATAATATCATTGGTATTGCCAAAGCAAGCAGAAAATCTGCATTCACATCGCCTCGCCATAATACTTGAACTGGCCTCCTTGCTAGTATCTCATAGCAAAACGAGGATGCACAGGGCAATTCTTGCAGTCCTGCTCTCAGAAATAGCAGGACCAAAGGTTTTCAAAACAATGCTCTTTGACCTACGTAGGTGAACCCTCGACCAATCAAATCACAACTGCTTACGAAATGTTATGATGGTCATTTCGACGAGGTCCTGCTCCCGAGATTGAGCAGGACTGCTCTTTGTTCTAGACTATTGTGAAGCAGGACTAAATTCACAAAAGCCCATTGTGAAGCAGGACCAAACATAGGGTATCATAGTTATGAGCAGGACCGAAATACAGGGTTGCCGTAGAAGAGAACAGGACCTTGAGATTAGCACGGGATGCCTGTATCAGCTGGCGGAACTGGGGACTGTTTATCAAAAAGAATTTGAAACTTCCTTTTTGCAAAGAAGAAATTGTTTATTGTTTACAGTAAATCTTATCTTTGGAAATTCTTGATCCTGCTCAGCAGGACCAGCAGGACCTTTGGCTTCGCCACTGGACAGGATCTCATGCCTTTTATTCTTTTAATATTTAAAAATGTTTTCAAAAACAATCTATGGTATCAGCCACTACGCTGTTGGGGGAAAAAACAAAAAATTTGCCCCCCCCCCCCGTTGTTAATGGCAGAAAAACCCTTTTGCCCAGAGAGAACTCCAATTTTACCGATTAGAAACGCCCATGGCTAGCTTTTTGTTTCTTGAAAGAAGTGTCAATATCTTGGAATGGCATCACAAAGAATTCGTTGCCAAAATATGACCCCTCCCCCAACATTTTTCTCAACGGACTTGGACGAAATACAAAATTGATCTTGCCGAGAAATAGGAGGAGGACGTGTCCCCCAAGTCCCCCCCCCCCCCCCCTCCCCCCGTCCACGCGGCTCTAATGGATAGACAAACTATTGGTCATTTAAGTATACACGATAGCGTTTGTCAACATTTCAACCGGAATTTGTATAAAATGTCTCTTGTAGAAACTGAACTTTGAACATTTGGAATCTCACTTTTCTGAGCAGTGAATCCTTTCACGAACGCTTTAAAGTGAAGGAGCCAATTAACGGCCTTTGATCGATAATCTTGTAGTTACGGACCTTTTTAGGCTGGCATTTATAAGACTCTTTATATGATACGTAAGGTCGTAAAATTTTGCATGCTGTCAAAGATATAAGATGTATGAGATGTTTAATATAAACAGGATATGAAAGATAAATAAGATATATAAGATATTCTGATCCTGAAATAGAAATATGCACCTTGGGAAAACAGCCAAGAACAGCCTAACGCTAAAAATTAGGCTATTCTTTTACGTGAATTTATTTAAAATTCAAGTCAGAAATTCGCTGATACCCAGATTAAAATGCAAGTTTAACTTTTCTAAATGTTGTTATTCACCGATAAGCTGTGATTTTTTCTCCTATTAATAGATTTTGTGTACCCTGCTGCCAAATTATTTTGCTGTTGTTAAAAATTAAATTTTATTTAAAGACATACAAATGAAGAGACAGATAAATTACAAATGAAATGATGCCTAATTAGTTTTTAAAGATAGAAGTTTAAATCCGATTTATTAAACAGTTTTTTGGCAGTGTCTTTTGAGCCTCAGTTGAGGAAATTCTAATCCCACCACCCTTTGCCTATTGCATATACTTCTTTAGGGCATTACCAAAGTTTGCAAACAATATTTCTATTATAAATTACTTTCTGGAAATCATTGCCAGTTCAGAAATAACGAAAAAGCAAGCAATATGCTGAGTTATATAGTTAGGCAATGGCAGGCTGCCTTCTAAGGTTAACGGTTCTTTAAATAGATTGAAATTGAACATTACAAGGCAAAGCTCTGTACTAATTGGAATATCCTTCATCTTTGACTGACACTGTCTTCAGTATATGTTTTTACCTTAAAGCTAGGAGAAGCTGTAGCAAAAGAAACACCACATCAAAAGTATCAGAGACTTCAACACGAACTGCAGTCATTCGCAGAAGAGATCGGCCAACTAACGGTATCCATCTTCATTATCTACACATGTTTAGTACTGTTTAGTAAATACATATGTTTAGCACAGAATGGTTGGATATGTAAGAAATATCAGAGCAACCTTTGGCACAAATATTACGGTTATTAAGCTTGTCCTTTGAGTATATAATTTCAGTAAATGAATGAGAGAACGAAGCAGCATCGTTTTAGCAATGGAAATTTCGAAATTTAATCTTTATTCTAATCGTTGACTTTTAGCTAAGAATAGCATATCCAGTCGTCAGCAATATTAATTCATTTTAGTATCATTAATGCAATACCACGATGAGTCCCTTCGAAGCAGAAGGCAAAATCGTTTTTATAAAACATCGTTCTTTTTCTGTATGTTCTTTTATACGATATAGCATATTTGTCTTTTTTCTAATTCAGCTCTTTTAAAGACCGCAGAACTTTCTACGTTAAGGGTAAATTATGTATGTGCACGATAACCTTTTCCGTAAAGGTATTTCGCTCTGATTAAAGAATGTGTGCATAAGGGGAAATCCAGCTTCAGGTGCTGATTACTTTCTTTAGATAATCTTTATATTTACAGTGCAAAGAATATTTTCTAAAGAAACTTCCCTTCGGCTAAGAAATTTCGCTTCTTTTTCTTAGGAGGTAGTTGAGTCATCAGCAAAAGATGGTCAAATGTCTCCAGTGGTGCTTGCGAATGAAGTATGACATCTCCTAATTTGCTACTTTGCCTTCTTCTCTTACAGTCGAGCGTAATGAATATATCTGATATCCTCATGTTTCCATTACTTCGAAAGGCCAATCAAAATGGCCACTGTGCATAGCTATTTGGATTCATGCACAACATTAACTTTTAAATCAGAACTTTAGACTCGTTTTAACCCTGAAAGTTTAGACTTCGTAGAAGTTACTGTCTTTAGAGACTTTGAAACCTCTCAGTGATCGAATGATACTAAGGGTTAACTCATTTTCGGTTGCAAGATATTTTAATTGCCTCTGAAGAGGAGTGCTTTATTGAAAACTTTGTTGATGAACAGTAATAGAAAACCAGCTCGCAAAGTATGAGGGAATTGAATTTTCCACAATGTTTTATGAACTTCTTAAGTTAATGTTATGGGCTACTTTATTCATATCCGTCAAGACTAAGGTTGTAAAATAAGATAGTCCCACCGATTAAGTATCCACGATTAACATCTTTTAGCTTCTATTGACCTTTGCGCTTCTTGTCTCATATTTAAGGTTCCGTTTCAGCTTCAACTTTTTGAATGATTAAATACTCGAAAATATCAATACTCTGATTCCGATAAATAGCATTTTCCTATTTTTTAAGCATACGATAAATGGCAGTATGTAGGCAAGTCTTGATCCGTTATTTATCTTCACTGTGAGATTAAATGCAAAAAAAGATGTATACCACATAGATGCCATCGATTAAATTTGTTTTCCCAGAACTATCTGTATCATAGGAGAGTCTTAAAAATATCTTCATGCATTCAGGGTTTCGGGCCTTTCAAAAATGTTCGTGAATTTTTACCAGAAGATATTTAATGTTATTGCTTCATTATTACGTGAAATACACTTGATTTTGGTCAGAAATGAGAACACAAAGAGGAGCTATTTGATTTTTCTTTTTGTCCAAATGTGTCATATCATACACATTTCAATATTTATACAATCTCAAATAACCTTTAGTCGGGTATTTATGACATACTAAGGGAGGTTAGGCCATCCGTGGAGGGTACTATTTGAGCATCTAGAATCGTTGTTGATTTTTGTGAAGATCAAAGAGTGTGACATATCAGAAGGTTTTTTGTGAGGCATCGCTTATTGAGACAATTGAAGTGCATCTAAAAATTGGTGGCTGCATTGCTAACGATCGTGAAAAGGGCTATCGAAAAGAATGAAGCCTGAGTTCCACGACGTCGAATTGGGTTCATTCTGGACTGGTTTTTGATCCGGATAGGGGTTTCAGTTGCACAACGCTGAGGCAATCAAAAGTGCTTCAGATTGTCAAACCGTTGTGGAAGTCACTCCGCTTTCGAGATAAAGTGAATGTCAATCCGCATTTATTCCGTGTAAGCGCTCAATCCGCAGTGATTTCCACTCTGTTGCCTCGCCCCTAAGCAATTTACCTCTTTTATCCTCTTCTAAAAATGGTGCACTTTTGTCAGAGAGTAGTGCCACTTCCATATCCGTACAAGCAAAAGCCTTTTCTTTAATGTTTCTCAAAAAGAATTTTATGCTTTTGTTTTTTACCATTCCATTTTTTTGGTTTGGCACCAATGATGTGATCTCTATAAATCTTTTTCGCCAAAGTGAAAGTCAGGCCTTGAAAAGGCCGCTTTATATTCAGCTTCTTTGAATACGGGGTACAAGCTCCTTACGAGCCCGGGTGCGTGTCGAGAAAAGCTTTAAAAAATTGTCCTCTGTGGCCTGCTGTCGTTTACTTTTCATTGTCAGAAATTAATTGGAATAGTGTAGCAACTCGGAAGCAAGAATTTTTATTTAAAGTCTTTTCTTTGTTTTAGGTATCGCAGTTGCAGAAGCAAGTAAGTCTTGGATGGTTTTGCATGTATTTCTGATAATTCTGAAGTATTTTCATATTGATTTTGGGTCTTTTTGGGTCTTATTTGCTCTAAGACCCCTTAAAAGAATAAGAATGTTATGACGTCATAACAATATTTTCTTCGAAGTTTTTAAGATTTACCAATTGTACAGAATGAATAAGATAAGAGATTCGTGATGTGATATATCAGTTAAATCTTTTGCAAGTTGGAAGAGTATGGTCAGGGACGACGCTGGTTTTTCTAATGAATCAATGTCGTTTTTGTTTGATTTTGACCTGACAAAATTTCAGTTGTCTGATGGTGCACTGGCCTGTGCTCATGTCCATGTGGCCTAAGCTTAGACAATTTGTAAGCAGAGTTATAAAACTCTAGAAATAGGTTTTATTATGTCGTCCCTCTTCCACTCTATTCAAACACAAACACAGTTTAACAACTAAAAGCCATTTGATGGATTAATCTAATAAATCTCCAAGAAGATGATAGCTAAAAACGGATACTGAAATGTCCCAATGATTATTTTTGCCCCATTTCAAGCTTAAAGTTTCGATCAAAATTTTCATTTAGAAACACTTGTTGACACATCTGTTTTTTTTTCAATGTGAAATGGGTTTACAGACTCGTTTGAAATTACCTAAAATCGTTTAAAATGAATTTACTATCACTTCTGTATTGACAAAATTTGCTTACCTCACCTGACGAATTTATTTTAATACTTCATCCCACGCATCACTTATATAAATTGAAGCACTCGATAGTCAATGAAAAGGTTTTCCTTTTGAAATTTTGTGACGTTTATTTTAATTTTCAGCTCCAAGGTTTGCATCTAGAAAAAGTTCTTGGCGCACAGGTAACAATGCTTCTAATCGTAAAAGTATCCAGTGCATTTTATTTGTTAAAGTATTTTTAAAGTAAGGGTGAAAAGTTTTGGCGAATCTATTTTCTGGAAGCAATCATAGTACAGATTGGTTTTGTTGTCCGTGTTTTCAAACCCAGCTAAAATTCATATACCACTGGTCTGTTTTTTGTAGACGCTAGCCGGAAACGCAGGGCTGCAAGGGAACTGGCTAGGGTAAGTAGATTGATCATGACGCTGGTTCATTATTGGTTGAGCATCCCGTAACTGATAGTCTTAAAGAGAGCAGCGGTGGATCCCGCAGACTAAAATACAGACACATCAATCACGATAGTCGCCTTTTATCACTGCTAGAGTGTTTAAAAATACCCATTTACGTGTGGACGGGGCCTCTATGGGAGAAATCCTTTCCTTTGTAACAATGCTGAGCTCTTTTTTGGTC
Source organism: Rhopilema esculentum (assembly GCF_057945365.1). Lineage (NCBI taxonomy): Eukaryota > Metazoa > Cnidaria > Scyphozoa > Rhizostomeae > Rhizostomatidae > Rhopilema > Rhopilema esculentum. The sequence continues at coordinate 9,791,594 of NC_142830.1, forward strand.
ATCAGTTTGGGAATCTTTTTACTGCTCTGAATTGTTTTGTTTCAGGTTGTTGATAGATACAAGTAGACTTTACCGGTTGATGAATAGCAATTCGTTTTTTCGTGATCTGTAAACTTAGCTATTGATAATTATGTCACACAATCATTATTCTAAGTGTGGAATATTCATTCGTTTCAAAAACAATACAATGCGATTGAAAATATATCATATGTAATATTTTCTACCTGTAGACAAGTGCTAAATCAACTGGAGTCTTTTAAGTCAAAGCCTGCAAGTAAAGATCCGTCTGAGAAGGTTGGTGCCTGTTGCCTCAATTTGTATTCTAAGCTACCTGTTGAAATGTCACAAGTCTGTATATCTTTGCTAAACTTCCAAACTTAAGATGTCAGACATTGAACTGTTACCTGATTTTAAAAATACTTGTACTCTCATATAAAAAAGTTTAAAAATACTTGTTATTTCTCTCAAATCTTGCCAGAAGCTACAGCGATACAATGCTTTTGTTTCAATTTATATCAATTTGGTTTTATCAATAGGGTTTGTATTCTTCAATATACAAGCTAAAAACATTTGACGTCATTTGATTTTCCCTACAGGATCATGTGCTATACGAAATGTATTGTCGACCTGAACATGCCAAGTTTAGTCAAACAGCCAAGGTATTCATTTATAATTTTTTGCTGTCTTCGTGCTGTCGAATTTTACGGGTTCCATTTAAACAGGAAACTTGCTCATTCTAGACATCCTATCTCATCACTTTTCTTAACCAGTCAGGTCTGATCTTTCTTGATCTACTGAGCCAATCAGTATTACCCTCACATTATCAATAAAGATTTATTAGCTTTTAACTTTCCTGATAAAGTGATAAATGTTAATTTTCTAAAAACTATAAACATTAAAAACAAGTAGTTCAAGCAACAAGTACTTTTGATAACAAAAATTTAAAAAAACTTTCAAATAAGGATGGTTTAAAATTTTTAAAATTCAGTCTCCACTCAAAAAATCCTTTTCAGTTTCATTTTTATTTGTGAATTTATGATGTGGCAATGACATTTATTTCTAGATAGCAGAACTAGAAAAAAGGCTCAAAGGTATGGAAGACCTCATAGGAAAGGACAGTCAAAAAATGGTAGTTATATTTTTCTATCATTGTCTCATTTAGTGTTTAATGTTTAAGCATTTTTGGCAGCCATACGTTTGCTTTTTACTTACTTATAGCTAAAATGGTCTGTCCTTTTTTTAAGATTTATCGTAAAAATAAATTGTTGAATAGAAACAGGGCGATTAAAAGCCTTTTTAAGCTTCAGCCCCATTTTCCATAGTCTGTAAGTGAATTTGAGATTTCTAATTTCATTGCTTCGTGGAGACATGTGAGCAGGAATGAGTGTATGCTAAAAATTTAAAATCCTATGTACTTTTTAATCCAGATTTGAAATTGTTTATCAACGTCAAGTGCCATTCTCATTCATAATTAATTTTATCTTTGTTGCTTTGACATATTTGCAATCAAATTATTTAAGAAGTTCCCCATTAAGATAATGGCTCAAAAGGGAGAGGCTGGCTTTGGTCTTCCCATGTGGAAACGGTAACAATGCTTCTCTAGCTGTCTTCTGTAAGATTGCTCCGCCCTCCTTTCTGCCTAATGACATTCTTCAAGGACGTCTGTCTTTTGTTTTTGCTTTCTTGCATAAATAATCCGTGATATGATTCGTTTGCAGACTGCAATCATAGCAGAGCCAGAAAACACTAATTTATCGTTAATGGTGAGTTCCATTTTTCATTAGAATCCTTATCCTTACTATTGTTGCAAACAACACCCCTATTATATCGTAATATGCGAAGAGGAATCTTAAGCTATCAGATGCTAGAAGCTATATTGCAGAAGGTACGACAAGCAACTTGTAAAAGAATTTTCTATTGTGAATAAATAGGCTACAGGCTAAACCCGACGCCAAAAATGACTTTCTTTCTTTAAACTTAATCCTTTCAAATATATCAGAAGTCCTCAGCACGTAAAAGCCTGTCTTTGATACTGTTATTTAATATTGAAAATGCATGATGAGAACACGTGTTTTCATAGATTAAGAAAGGATCAGATTGTTACGAAACCCGGTCATTCTTCGCTTATTCATAATTTTGCTTTTGTTTCCTTCGTAAGTACTCAATAAGTTAAGGTGTTGCACGTACAGCTTGAAATACGTCGCAAATGCTGGTGCTGAAATGAAGCAAATTTCGTTGTTATTGCTGGGCAGTGCAGATTAGCTGCTGCGAATGTTGGAGCGATCACTCTAATGTAGTAAGAACATGTGATATTGTTTTCCTCAAAATGTGAGGTCGACAGGTGTAACACTTTCAAATATGTTTGCCAAAATATGTTTTTCCCATTAAGATGCCCAGCTCTTTGGTGATAGCCTCCAGTGTTTTTTTCTTATTCTTCAGCTTATTTCGTCAAATGAATGTAATTAGAGGACAGAAAACTCTCTCTATTCTCGGCCTGAGGATCTTTAGAGACCATATTACCAACACCAAAACTCATCCCTTTCCTACATTTGAACAAACTCCAGTTAAAAATATTGTCCAAACTATTTTCAAACTGTTCTTTTTTATAAATCTGTAGCAACTTTGTGAGTAGTTTAAACCATGAAAGTATTTCCCTGTTTACTCTCAAAATAAGCACATGACGCTGGTGAAGCTACCAAGGCTGAACATTATATAAAAATACTGTTTAATTATCAATTTATATTCAATTATGTATATTTATTATATTTTTTATATCATATGATATATAGCTGTATACTTTAGGTAGCTATAAATCGTATCTTTAAATGCCAATGGCAGAAATGTTAAAAATTAAAAATGTACAATTATCTGCTCATACTGACCTATTATGTTAAAACAAACTTATCTTGTCTTCAAGGAAATGCATTCAGTTTTCGACTTTCTGTTTTTCAGAATCCAAATTAGTTGTTTGATCATGTCATGCGCATGTTATACCATTTTCCATTTCATTTTATCTTGGCTTTACAATTCTAGGACATTGTGGCAGTTTTAAGAACAAAAATGTCGCTGTTTGACCCAACGAACATCGATATCGTCGACACTCGCTTACAGGTCGGTGTTCAATCCTTCTTCGTGCACCTGCACTTCCCCTTGTTGTCAAGTTGACAGAAAGTTTGTTCCATCTATTCGTTTTTACTAAGCCTGTTTTCTATGAAATGTCTCTGTGAGTTCTCGTTTTTTCAGACTCCTGGTTTGGGAAGCACCTGAATTGATCGCTATGAAATTTCTTGTTGCGCTTGATACACTGTTATCTTATAGAATTTCAAAGCATAATCATGTCATCTCTAACTTAACATGTTGTTTGTATAGTTGCAAGGAGTTTTAATTTATTTAAAAATCTATTGTATAGTAATTTTTTATTTTAGTAAAAGCAATTTCCCCTCAAAATATTGATTTTGCCCTGGGGTTTAAAAATAAATATTTTAGAAATAGCATTGTAGGATTACTTCCTGTTTTTGGCGTACTTCAACCAGATTTTTAAAAATTGTTTTCAAAATGATTTTTACTTCAATTTGTTCTTGATTTTGTGCTCTGAAGAAATTCTGCCTTAGAAGCTTGAAATTCTTGAATTTTGTTCAAACCGGCACGTAGAAATGACCAGAGTCTTTTAATTGGCAGGATTGAATAGACAACTTGAATAATATTTTGATCACCTTGTCTTTCGGCAAGGCCCGACCAAACAGATTTTGCCATGAAGCTTTTCAACTTGATAAATTGTGTTTAGGACTTTTTGGAGAAGTATTGTTAGTTGAAGATATTTTGCCTGTTTTTGATAGGGTGTTCTACAACACATCCTTCAAGTCGGAAGCAAAAAGGAGGCTGTGGATAATGCCGACAAGGAGACGAAGGTTTGTCAGGAAATAAGTTGAAATTAAGAATGAATTTTTTTTGGTAAGCAACTAATTCGTTTGTAAAAAATTCATGGATAGGTTTAATGGCACTTTATCCACTCAACGATTCCTTTGTTGGAAACACGGAGTAGCAACTTTAAACTGTCCTGTTCAACACTCCAATGTGTATACTGCTCTGCCAATACAGCATCGATAAAATGATAACAAACCGGAAGTTGTAATCTTCGTACATTTACCGTCATAGCCACATACATCACTGAATGCTAGAAGAAATTTTTATTTTAATTGCAGATCGCTGAATTGTACGAAATGATGCGCAAATGGGACGGTATCGCTGAAATTGTTCCAGATTTGGTATGTTTTTTCCTCTTGAGCATTCTTTCAAAGCCAGTTACATCTATGCCGACAATTTGACTGCTTATTTATCATGAAAGTGGCGATATTCTATCATGAATATTTTCCTGGAGTAAGACCTAACGAGTTTTCTGTTCTTACATGTGTTAAGCAGTTCAAAGTTTGTTTTAGATGCCTATACAGACTTTTATATTATCATAAGGAGGAACGATCTTTGTTGAGCCAAAGACAGCCTCAACAGCATAACCCTTTGTGGAGGCTATTTTAGCTTTTGGTAAACTAGTAAAAATATCCATTCAATTTTTCATTGTCAGACAAATCGTCAGCTTTAATTTCATACTTGACAACCCTATAGTTCTGATACTTGACAACCCTATAGTTCTGATACTTGACAAACCTGCAGTTCTTACGTTTTTAGTTGTAGGCTCTTAGGATGTATTTTTCCATCCTATTGAAAATTTTTAGAACTTTCAAATTTTGACCACATAACATAAAAAACACTATGAAATACTCCCATATATGCAAAATCAGTTAAATTTGTCAAAAATCAGGTGAGCTTTGGCCAATATTTGGGATTCGCTAATTGATTACTTTTATTTTGGCTCAGTTCACAAAGTTATGAACCAAGACCAAATTACAGAGGTTTGATGGGGCCAAAGCTTGTGCTCATCTGGACATATTTCAGCCAATTCGTAATACCTTTAACTGATTTTGCAGATTTAGAGGGGTTTCATAGTGCTCTTTTAGGTTCTGGGATCAAAATTCAGAAATTCTAAAAATAAATTTTCATGACGTCATCACTTGACAACTCTCTTAGGGTGAGAGTTTAGCGGCAGCGGATTTGTCGCAAATAAGGAACCAATCAAACATGTCATTGTTTCTCTCAATCTACCTTCGATTCGCATCTTGATTTAAATTTCTTCTTACCGATGTCAAACTCTTAGGATTATCGGACGAAAACCTTTTAGTATGCTATACTTCCGCTTTTCTGTGCTAGATTCAAATTTTGTGGTACCAAAGGCTTATTTGCTGAATCAATTGTACCTTTGTAGGTAGATCGCCTCAAAGCATTAACGTCCTTGCACGAACAAGGTGAGTTCTTGTGTCTTTCTGTTTATGGAAGCAGCCCAGTTATTTCCTGTTTAGATGGTCAACAGTTACCTCATAGACAACAGTTACCTATAGAGATGACTTTTGGTATCCAAGGACCGTAGAAAGGAAGTAGGCTTGTCTTCCGAAATAGATGGATCACACCTATTCGGAATTACATATATCAGTGTGCAGGGCGAATAAAAAGAGAAACAAATTTTGCTCGGGAATCCCTGGTTTGCCAAAGCATACATAGACGGCAAATTTATGATAATTTAGCAAGCAAGGTCGTTTTTGCATTTTGGCGTTTTGAAGTCTGTACATCAAGGCAAAGATCCATGTTTATTTTGACGTAAAGAACGCGGTTTCTCATCAGGACTCTAAAACTGAAGGGTTATTAGTCGCTGATTGGTCAAAAGCAAAGAACCAATCATTTGCAAGAAATTTCCAACTCTCGATGCTTTTGTTGCGCACCACCGTTCTGCTTTATATAATTTTTTGCAATGCTATCGCGTCATATCTCTTATGAAATTTGAAATTTAAGTATTCAAGCAATTCAAATCATGAACGATGAAACGAACTTAAATCTAGAAGAAACTGTTGTTTCTAAAAATTGATGTAGGATCTAAGTTTGTTTTTGATAAGATTTCGATTTATTTACAGCAGATTATGCTGTTTGGTGTATACAAGAGGACGGTTCAGTTGCCTGATTAACGCATTGAGCGTGTAAATCGGGGCAGCATCTTAGAACTATCCTTTTCTTTACATCAAAAGTAGCGTTTACACCTCTCCCTTTATGGTATCGACCACTTTAGGACAGGCCGGTGAACAGTAATTTTTATGATCGGCAGATTATAATACCAACGTTTTAACGTTCCATGAATTCCTAAGCAATGCTTTGTGTTATATACTTTGCGCTGCTGACAGATTTTTGAATACCTTGCTTCTTTATATTGACTAGTTTTATGATTCACAGTACTCTAAGGACAGAAGTTCCGTGCTAATTGATTTATAAATTGAGTTTTTCGGGTTGCAACTTCGACTTTAACATTTATTACAATCATCAGACATTTTATTTTATGTTTGTTGCAGCAAGCACCTTCGCAAAGTCTCTAGTACATTTAGAATCCACTCAAAGCCAAATCAAAGATCAACTGAAATCTGAAACACAAATGTTAGAAAAGGTATTGCTTTCTATTCCATTATGCCGCTTATAAACTTCATTAATTCAAAGAGAGCTTCACACCATGACCGCTTTCTACAAAGAATGGTCCAGACTAATTCTTCAACGGATTATCATCGTTTTCTTGGTTTAATTTAGAGGTTTCCATTGTGCATCTAGTCATATTTTCAATACATATTTCCAAAAAGCTTTTCTCTACTGAAGGCCGTTCTTCGACTCTATGGCTGCTTTTTCAAGGTGATTAAAAACATTACCCTCTAAGAATGTGGACAGAAAAGAAATGGTGCAAATTGAATCCTAAACCTATAAAAGTCATCTTTTCTTTTTAAATCTAAGAAAATTTGAGTGGCATAGAAGCACCTCAAAACATGATGTGGAAGAAAAAGGATTACTTTTGAGGGATAATCTATCTTGTCTTCTTTTTCTCTCAATATGAGCAATTGTCACCTTAATTTAATCAAAAAGGCATATTGCTGTTTGTTTGAGAATGGAATAATCGATTTCAGTAAGGCCCGATCACGCCAAAGTTTAACTTTTCGTTTAAGATTAGTTAGACAGCTTTTGATCATTGTCTTATTTCAGTTTGTTCACAGTTTTCATTAAACCTTTTTTCCTTTTTTCTAACAGATGGAAGGAAATTTTGCTGACAACATGAAAGCTATCCAGTCCAACTGTGAGAGTATTGATGCAAGAATTACTGGCCTATTAGAGAAAATTGGCTAGGAAGTATGTTGTATTGACTATCTAGTAGCGAGTTCTATTTATTTAAATAATTTTAATTTCAGACAAGGTCGTATATGGTGTATTGCAAATAAAGTGTATTGCTAAGATCACTCGTTTTGAATATGTAATCGAATGTTGTTGTGCCTCGTCAAAATACACTGCTTCTTCCTTTCTCTAAAGATGTAGCTGCCTTTTCTTTTAAATTACTGCTTTTCCTGTCAATCAAATGTCTCTCCGTTCCTCTTATTCTGTTGCAAAGTGTCACCCTTTTGCTTTTCCCACAGCTTTCGCTTTTCCTTGAGCTTACTAAGTATCACAAATATTGGCACATTCCTTTTTTAACAGATAGTGATCAGGTAAACATCATGTTACTTTGTATTTTTCTAAAGAAACAGTATTTTGATGTAACTTGAAAAAGCGATACTGATAAGCGTCAAAGACATTTGTTGATAATATGTTCCTTCAGGATTCATGTGTGAAAAATTTGATCCAGTCTTTTCCAGAGCAATGATCTTGTTTCAAGGAATATAATATCTTCTTAGTCTTAATCAGTACATTCAGCAACATTTGGTAGTTTATTGGTAGAAATGGTTCATGAGATAGTATTCTGTAGTTGAGATAGAGTATGATTATCTTTGAGCTGTCCACAAAAAAACTGTCATGTCTTTCCTGCGCCTGGCTTAAACATCTGATATTGATTTGCGACACTGACGTCAAATATATATATAACGCTTCATAAAAAAATCTCCAACACCTACTTGAATATTTGAAAGTTTTTAAACCTCGATGAATTTTTTAGCATGGCTTGGTCTATCTATATTCGTAAAGGGGCTTTGATTGCTTATGCCTGATAATTAATAGCGACTGTTTTTTTAACCTATGAGACATTTTAAGACTACTAATGATCCCAAAAGTTTCAGAGAGATTCCGAATGCTTCAGAATTAAAAAGGGCTCGTTTCGGTCAAGATGTTTAACATTCTATTTCTATACTATTCCACTCCAGTCATCGGTGATCTTTAGATACAGAACCTACAGTGAGGTCAGGCCTATAACTAGTCTCTATTTATGTTGCGGCAAGGCTTCCAAGCTAAAAAAATTCGGATAAACCATCAGATGCTCTCTTTAAAGGGCGATCTGTCTTAATATACAATCGAAGCGATAGAGTATGAATAGCTGGCTGAGGGTGAAGAATTTGATAGGCTGAAGAACTGTAGGCTGACTTAGGAACTGAAGATTGTAAGAGGCAGAGAAAATTAACTTCCTCACTTGCACAATTTATACAAACCAAAGGTTTAAGCTTAGCCAAAACAAAGCCAAAGTGGCTAGCCTTCTTTTCTTTTAATTAATCTTTATCCACATCTAGTTCGCATATACTGAAATAGAAGTAGCCAAAAGAATGAAGACTGACTCTGCTGTAAAGACAGTCGTAGCATATCTGAAAATGGTTCTACTGACCACCATCCTGATATTACATTGGATGTAATGTAGTATAAACGAATTGACAAACTGACTAGTGATTGTGAACATTAATCTTCTATTCAGTATGATAAATGCAATCAAGTTCGTTTATTTTTTCTTAAGGAGCACAGTATTACTTGAAAGAACGTCAGAAAACTGGGATGATTTTTTCTCGCTGTTGCACGATCCCATGATTTTAAAGATGATTTTGTCACAGTAGATGGGAAAGAAACTGCAAAAACAGTAGCAATTTTCGGATGTATTCTCCTTTTCCTAAAAGCTATTATGTGCCTGCAAGCTTTTTTTCACTTCTCGCGGAGAAGTCTAGTAAAGTTCACACAGTGGTGAGCAGCTTATTAAACTATTTAGAAAAATCTGTTGTGCCACTGGAAGCTTTGTTGTGCGAAGAAACTGCGAATTTAGTTGCTTAAAACGCTGCACTCGCTTTAGAATTACAGTCAAAGGGCAAATGATTTAAATCTTTTGGTAATCCATCCACTTTCCCTTATAAACATTGTAGATTATCTTTTCCTCTTTACGAAATTTCTAAAATCCTCACTGATGATGTAATAAGTCATTTGCGATTTCTAACACTAAAAGCCTGTTCCTTCGATTTGAAATTCAACAATACTCAGCCATAAAGTTCAACATCAAAATTGCCTCTTGCAGTGGACCTGGTTGATTTGATAATGGACATGTAAACCCAGCCAACTCCAATAATGCCATACGCTTTCAAATTATGGTATACATCTAAACTTGATACTTTTTCATAATGGCTCAAAAGATGTTAGCAAACTGGTTTTACGCCTTTTTCTATGAACCCAAAAAGACGACCGAACTCTTTACAGGTTTGCTAGATTTTCAATTATCATTTCAATTATTATTATTTTATCTGGAATTTAAAACATGATCATTAGTCTGAGGTTATTGGATCACAGGTAGAGAATGGGATTCGGTATCTAAGTCTGATAGATCGATCGAAGAGAACAGATAGAGTACATTTGAAAGTCAGGTTTTTATGAAGAGAAAATTGGATGTGGAGGCACCTTTCAAGTTTTACTAAAAATTATTCCAAATATTTCTGAAAAAGAGGACTACTGTACCAAATTTTTACTGCAGGTGGAAAAAGAGATTTTTATATTCACTGAGACAGGTATTAATTGCGAGATTTATACGGGACAGACCCGATACAAAATCTACTTCTACTTGTTATTTGTGCAATGTAAAATTTTTCGGACAACAGCATCGCATCATACAAGTCAATGATTCGTTTAAAGACTGTTTTTTCCAATTATATAAGCAAAAGAGCTACAAAGATATTAATCAAAACTCGCCTTAACCCACTAGGCTCAGACACCCTAAAGTACCCATTGAATTCATTTCACCAAGGCAAGTCAATGGGGGTAGTAATAGCACTAATAACCGATTCACCTAGCTGTAGATTGTATACTGTCTTGACATTTGATGTTTTCTTTTCATAATTTGCATTTATTGTTATGCTACTGGATGTTTGATACCTAAATAGAACTAAAAATATAATTACATTAGACATCCCAGTGAACTAGCATACAAAGGTGTAACAATGCCTTTTTTTAGTGAGTGCCAGTTTTTTCATTAGATTTATACTGTTTTGGCTATATGGCGCTTCCGGAGCCCGTTGGTCAATTCTCCGTTGATTTCATTTCTTGAACGCTTTCAGCTTTCGATCACAATGCAGGCTACCAATGCAGGCTAGGACGTTATCAATACAGGTTTGGCATTCATAGCTTCAATGCTGAAATTAAACTTTCTGGCTTGAATTAACCTCATTTTCCTGTTTGTCTTCTTCTTGATCATTTGAAGTACAAACAAAATTCTTGTTCTACTTTTTGTCACCATCTGATGTTTCTACAGAGGAAGGTACTGTAGTATGAAGCGAAATGTTTCTGCTTTTGTGCCATCTGGAATAGAACATTACCTCAATGAAATACTGTTACCAAGCTACACGAGGTTAGCTTGCGGAATGTCAAAATTTTCAAGGTCTTATGTTTGTAATATACACCTGCATTTCAGTGCTGTATTATTGTTTCTTCCTACGCGGACTTTTTATTTTACACTGAACGCTTTGTTTTCTTATAAGTAATATTTTACGCCACGTTTGTTCTTGATGTGAACGAAGCATCAAGATCCAGTAAACCACTTTTTAACTTAAGCTGAGTATGTTTTAGCTTAAACGTTTTAGTGTTGTGAATTTTGACAGCATTGACGCATACAGTTAACTGGGACAAAGAATGGTGTTGATATCTTTCAAAGACGATGTTTTTTACCAAGTGAAGTTGTAAGTATATATAACGGATATATTCTATTCTAACATGTATAATTAGCACAACCAACCTGCTGTTTTAAAAACATTTAATATTTTAAGAAACGCGAGAGAATTTTTTGCAAGATTTATTTACTTTGCTTGTTCAATTGCCAGCAGTACAAGCATGGGGATGAATTTTTTTCCCAGACAATCCCAAAAGTTACGGGCTGTCGTGTTTAGCATCAGAACTAATGAAACATTTGAATTGGGAAGGATACAGGCATCAAGACGGTATTAGGCAAAACTTGCAGAAAGACTTTCTCTGTCCAGCAAATGTAAATATTTGCCTGATGCGCAAATCTTTCGTTAGGGTCATGTAGGCCGTCTAGTTTTTAGTTTGTTATAGCTTCAACAATTATCTTTTAACCTTTAGATCAAGAATATTTTAATCTTTAGATGGTTGAGTTTTTAGCTTCTATCCGATAATAATTCAATGTAGGTTCTTATTGTTTAGTCACTATAATGAAAATGCATATGAATTGACTGTGGAAAATAGAATGCACGAAACTGGTGCATTATTCAATGCAATCTCCAAACATTTTTTAATCTAATATCAAGCATTAAAGGTTGATAAACTCCTGAAAAATAATTTTAATAAAAGCTTTTTAATGCAGATCCGAGGTGCTATTCTAAAGACTCGCCCTTTAAGGCGCACTCTCTAAGATTGAAGTTTCGAATATTCTGTAGTCGGCGAGCTGTGAATATTTTAAGGTTTTCAAGCAAGATGCTTTGTCATTGTTTTTTTAACTCCCTTTAATTTCTGATGTGGAAAGCATTCTAGTCCAAAATAGGTTTTCTCCATCTCAAAATCCCCATTCTCGCATTTTCGACCGTGTAACCTCCAATTTTTAAGACTCTGAAGAAGTTACATGGGAAAGACTACAAATTCTGATAATTATCATTGCTATAGTCACAAGTATTTTAAAAAGAAGTTGTCGTGCGTGGTCACGTCTGCCATTATTTTCGCCCGGCAGGTGCAAGTGTAGTGGATCATTCACCTGCTTCAAGTTGTACAAAGGACAGAACAACAAAAGGATGCCGGAGGATCGCTAATTTCACTGCTCATCAAACAACGTTGAATAGAAAATTCTCCAACTGACATAGGCCCGTTTCAGTCTGGAAGACAACAAGCTTTCGGTAGGCGCTATTTCCTAAATTGTCATTTGATGATGTATTTATTCCGAAACGACTGTCTTCCAATATTCTAAATCTTTTGTTCTTTTGCAGTGTTGTGGTGAATGCTTTGGTAGCAGAATCACAAGAGCATCACAACCATTTCTAGAACGTGAGTTCTTCGATTTTTCTTGTTTTTCTTTCAAATGTTATTTTGTGGTGAAAATATATGAAAACGTCCGCAAATCTGTTTTTGCCACAGCTGACCTACCTCCTGAGCGTTTCGCGGAAATCACTGTATAACCGTTAATTAAATAGTTATTCACGAACTACTTGTCGCGTTTCTTTCTGTTAACTCTAAGCACTTTAGTTCGGTTCAGATAATCATTTTGATTGAGTCGTTAGCGAGAATGGAGAAAAAACTATTTGGACGATAAGGATTAGAATCGAATCTGACAAATGCTAATAAAGATTATTGAGATTCTGTTACCGTTGATGTCATTTGCGATTGTAACGATTTGAGTGATGATATTGATTTTGATTTGATTTGATTTGATTTGATTTTGAAGCCAATGTGGTGTTGATTATGATATTGCGATTCTTGTTGAGGCTATTGCAGTCATTTGGAGGTTGTGGATGACCATGATCTGAAATGATTCATAGTGATTTATGTCATGCTACCTATTAATCGTGGTAATGATTATTGCGATCATGCTGAAGGTGGTTGACTGTTGTCATAGTGATATTTAAATGAGTTTGAGGTTATTGCTGCCATTGTGATAGTGATTTTGATGGAGACGTGTTTGGCATTTATCTTGCTACTTGCTCTAAACAATCTAGAGCATTTTACAAAAATAGATCTAAGGGGTCAATCAAGACAGGTTATGGCACGTTAATAACAAGCACAGACAAACCATCCTTTGTTAGTAAAGTAAAGAGAACAGGGAGTCCTCAATTTTTCTTTCTGTTATATTTTCAAGCTGTTTTATTGCATGTAAATCTCACTTTTTCTTTTCTTTGCACTTTTTGCTAAATTGCAGGCACAAAATTTCTAATTATGTGACCAACTGTGTGTGTCACTTCCTTCGGGGTTGAGATTATTTATGATACAGATCAGGGATTCTTAACAACGCCTTTCTCACTTTTTCTAATTTCTATGCTACCCTAATCATTCCCTGATTTCTAGTCCCATCAACCATGATTTCAAAATCAGTTTTGCAACATCAATGACGGCATGATCCCTATCGATTCTGAGACGCTTGTAAGAAAATGCAATGAAAAGTAATCTTGAACATATGATGATTTGTCTGGCTATATGATCATAGTGGACGAGGCTTTTATTAGAAGCATAATTAACAATTTTAACTAAAAGACCATTACTCTACTTTTTGTGTAAGTCTTGCTGCAATTTATTTTGAAATCTATGTCATGGATTTTAGACTCTCTGGTGTTAAAAGCCAGGAAGATTTTGGCCCAGCTTATTTGTGTGCCTTGACAGATTCTAGACCTAGATGTACTCTTCAATACACTTCGATGTATCCTTGATCTGCTGTGGTGAACCGTACGAGATGCATTAACGTGATATAGGATTACTGATCAGCATAACATGCAAAAATTTACAAACATCATGTCATTATATTTCGAGAAATGCAGACCATTCACCTGCCTTATTCGCAAATCTAGGAAAGCTAACGTCTGTTTTGCTAATCAACTCTGTGATTTTGTCAGCACCTTTATCACAAACTGTAAACATGATTGCCAGATTGCATATGCCAATACAGGTGACTAACTCCGCCGAAGACCAATAATTAATCCGAGTATATAAATATAAAGTTGCACAGAATTTCATGCTATGGGAAGACTTTCCTTCAAACATATGTCAAAAAGAATTATTAATGTTATTTGGTTTTGAACTAGATAGGGAAAAATTGAGCCATCAGTATTTCTTGAGAAACTCGAAAAAAGCCTTTTTTATCGTGGAGGGATTTCTTCGTAGATTTGATAACTATCTTTGTTATCATTCTAAAAATTTCACAACATTTTTATCTAGCTCAAATATCATTATGATAAATATCGGTCTTATCAACTCAACAACTCCAGTGCACTCTTCTCAAAGCGAAATATTCCTTCATTCTTCATTCTTGATAAAGGTTTTACAATTTATGAAATCGTCATATTCTTATAGTATGTGTAATTTTTGCATTACTCGTGAGAATGGTGGCGACGAACTTTTAGTCCAGCTTGAAAAGAAAAGAAAATAAACTCAGATCGGAAAGACAATGATCAATTTATGTTATCTGCGCTTTAAATAGATCTATTCATGCTCTAATTAATTAGAATCATTTAAAAAAGTTCAAACCAGCAGCTTTTCAATCTTGTTTTTCTTTCTCCCTTAAATAATTACTTGCAGATTCACCTTTTTACGACCATATAGATCAAATATTCTCACATATTTCAGCTTATTTTCCAAATACATCTGTTTGATGGAAATTCGCATACGTTTATGGTCAGGTGGAATAATGAGAAGGTAGATTAGGCCCTAATGAAAGGCTTGATTGGCAGAATACATTTTGAAATCATTTATGTCTGGATTAACAAACTTTTTATGTATTGAATCAAGTAAGTTTATATTGAATTTCACCAGAGTTGATTTTTGGGGCATTTGCTTCTGGTTTCATTTTTCTGAGGAGCAACAGTCTAAATGTGGCTTGCCAACATTTGCTCAGGCCAATCTTTGACTTAGCCAACAGTTTTTTACCCGTTTTTTGTGTTTTCCTGGTGGTTTTTAGATTTAGACTTTAGGCTAGCTATTTGTTAAATTCAGTAGTGATACTATTGGGGCTCATAACGTCTTGTGATAGGTTGATTTGAGCTATTTTTGTTATTCGGATATCGTTGTCTTCGGAGATCAAGCCTTTCTAGTGAAATCCTTTGCTAACGTTGACACCTTTTTGCATGAGAGCGATTTATTAGGTTTTCTCGTGGTAAAGATTTCGGTGAGCTTCACAAAAGGGGTGCTCTCCACGAGCCAAATGTTTTGTGTCTTACGCCAAGTAACATCCCTTCGCAGCATTCAAGAGACTCTTATGGGTAGCATTCTAGGGCCTCTTAGGGACGATTACTTCCTTTATCGGCTTGGGGTTGTAGCCAGATGGCTGTGCCTACGCCTTTCTTTCCTTTTTTCTCGCCTTCTTTTCCAGATATGAATGTTGCTTTTAATGCTTTTATTGTTCAATTTTCACCTTCCATTCCTTTAAACAATGTATTAGCCCTCACTTCTGACATCATTGAAACTTCTCGTTCTATTTAAACGTTATCTTTCTCTGGTTTGTTTCCATTTTTGAGGGATAGGGTACTATTAGGCGGGACTTGTTCATCGGTTGTAAATAGAGGAAATGATTCGAAAGCTTACGTGTCATGTCAATTGCGTTTCACACTGCTACATTTTCAGGACCATCGCTAAGGAGAAAGATGCAGGGAATGTGATACCCGTTTGCAAAATGACTTAGCCAATTGAACGTATTCAAAGATAGATTCAGTGAATTACTGTTTGTTGTTGAATAATTAGCCATCTCTTCATCATGCCTCTGTGTAAAGATATTAAACAATTAAGCGGCCTGAACTGTAAAAAGACACCTTTGATTAAAACTATCCCAGATTTCTAAATTGTTCCATTACAATTAAGAAGTTGAAAAACACATCTACAATCAACCATGTAAACTAAGTTTGATGATGCCATTGCTAGAATACCCATGCTGTATTTGTTACCTGAAACAAAGAAACTCGGTATTCCTTGAAGAGCAATACGGTCAGATTATCTTTTTCCAACAAAATGTTCTCATTATACCTGGAGTTTTATCTAAGCGTTTCATTTGAAAAATAACTCTTCTTGCATAGTAAAACAATTTTTTACAACTTATCATTGATAAGCACGCAAGCCCCCCCAAAGCCATCGCGGTTTGAGGCAGGCCTAAATATTATAACTTGAGGTTTAAGGCAGGCCTTAACGCAATAACAAGCTATTGTTGATAATCACGCCCTATAAGTAGTTTGTATACAAAAAACAAAATCACTTTTAAGCAACAAAATTATAGCAGCTACCTGTTATGTTTACAGCATGACTCATTCTGCCCTTGTAGAAGAAAGGCCACCAATAGTCGTAATCAAGAAACGCGTGTTTAACTTGTTTTTTGTTTAACTTGGCGACAAAAACTATAAGATATAAACTAGCGGGAGGATGTCATCATAAATATATCAAAGAGATACGTGAGGAGTAGGCTTCATAAGAATTCCATAATCACAGCCAAGTAAAACAGAAAGTAATCGTCAACCTAAAATGCCTGCCAAAAGTCTTGGAACACTAACGTCAATTTCCAAGGTCAAAATAAATCCCCCCTCTCTCCCCTACAGAACAATGTCGGTTTACTATCAAACGGGTTAGGATTTTAGGAAGCACTTTCTTTTGCGCTTCTTTTATGATATTTCCCTAAATTATCAACATTGTTTTGGGGGGAAGGGGCAGAAGTAGTAATTTTTTCATGAAAGGAATGAAAGATATCAAATGCAGCGTAAATAGCCGGGTGTTCCAAATACTTTTGGCAGGCATTTTACATTAGAATGGCTTGTCATCCTACAACTGTTTTTTGCATATGTTGATTCGAAATGACCAAGAGAGTTTCAACGAGAAAGCCTAATTAACATTTTCATATTTGTTAGCAAATGATAGATGCACTTTTCATGCATCATAACTAAACAACGCCAATCTCATTCTTATGCTATTCTCTAAACAGGGAGATCCAGGGTGCAAATTTTTAACAATTTAGAATTTTAAAGCATTTAGAATATATTCTCTATGTGATCTCTTAAAACATTGTTTCAGCCATTTTTTAAAAAAGGATAAGAATTTCGGACTCGAAATTTATCATGTGGTCTTCTTTTTTTTGAAATACTTTTCTACATGATGCTTTTCTACAATACTGTTCAAAGCAATTTGAGGTCAAAATGCTAAAAACTCAACATAAACATCATCACGATATGGCGGCCCCTTTTATTTGGTTTTTTATGTGCCAGATAAACAAAGAAATTGGGTCGGGCAGGGCTCTTGTTTCATCAAGGCAGTCAGGCCTGCTCTAAAATTACCAGCCTAACAGAACATAACAATATAAAAATACTATCAGAAATTTCATGCATTTGGCAGTTCCTCCACCGTCTTTTAAACTGCCAAAGCATCAAAAAAAATTCTTGTTTTGCTTAAAACATTTGTTCTGTTAACTAGAAAATGGCGCGCTTTTTCAGGAGCGATTCTGTCACATGTGATCATGGAACTATTTGGAAATTTTAAAGATATCTGAATCATTTAGTTTGTTCAATTCCTCTGATTTCAATATGATTTGCTTTTCCACTGTGCAAAGAGGGCCATATTAGATAAAGCCAGTAGCAATTTACAAGGCATGGTATCAGTTCATGTAGCTGCTACTTGAAGAGATTTCCAAATGTTAGTTTGGTTCTTGATGCTGGGGAGAAATTTCGGTTTTTTATATCTCTTCAGGCTTATTGTTAAATTATTATTGTCTGAGTGAAAATATATTGTGACGTGAATGAATCATTATAATTAATTGTGTTTATCAACAATAGTTTGGAATAGATTCACCAGATTGTATTTTCTCAGATTTTTATAACTTGGTTAATAAGTATACATAATAAATTATAAAGTCTCAAAGATGCAGGACAATACTGTTTTACACTATCAGTCAAATCATGCATATTAACCTTTTCAGTCGAAAAATCGCTATATTCTCTCAGTAACAAACTTTAGGGATTTAGGCTAGATTTTGCACTTGACAATACCGTACTTTAAAATGTCAAGTTTTTTAAATCTTATATGGCCTAGAGTTTCGAGATCAGTGGGTCATTATGAATTATAGAAAACTTTAAAATCCTGAAAGCACAAGATTCGTTTTTTTATATAAAATTTCTTGAAACATTGGCATTAACAGAGATAGAGTGCTTAATCGGAAGCTTTTTAAAACCAAGAAATATCACCAAGCATTGCATAACATTTTTTGCATGAAATACGTCTTTACAGAAAATTTCACATCCTAAGGTAGAATGAAATCTGCCCTAAGCAGCAAAACAGCAAAGAATCTTTCGCAGCATAATACAATGGATTAGTATATGCTTGTCAATGTCTTCTAACTTTAGAGCCTTGCTGTTTGGATTCATTATTTAGGGTATTCTACCACTTGATTGAGCAAGATTTTGATTTTTTACTTAGGGTGTTAACGACAGCTAACCCTGCGTAAATTAGCGATCTGTAACCCGCTTAGTCTGAGAACAGAAGTCTCCTCATTAAACCTGAGAACAGAAGTCGAAGTTTTATCCTTAGTTGATCAGCCGGATTTTTTAGCAAGCTTTTAGAAATATCAGTTATATTTCTTAAATGATCCAAGAATATGCAAGTATATGAATAGATGATATCAATGCAAAATATAAAACTCAGCAGTTCAAAGGGATGATTTCTTCTTAACGCAAAGAGTGAGAATCGTTCCTTTACTGTTAGCAAATTGGAACAAGTTTAGTTCTGCAATTCGTATAAACTACTTTGACATTGTATACATATATTGGTAAGATTTTTGCTTTCCTGTCTCTTTTGACACAATAGATAACGTGCTATTGACTTCATTCCAGGCAGCTAGCACGAATGTCGTCTCGTTCTAGAGACTCGGCTTCTTCAGCCTAGATGATAATTAACTTCTTCAAACGGATATCGGCTCCCGACAACAGCGAGGAAAATCGTTCTGTAATCAAAGAAAAGGTATGCCTCATTTTAATTATGAACAATATACATTAATTCTGTTACCATGTAATAATATTAATGGTTATAATTAATTTACATACAGTTGAAGCTAGAATTATGTACAGTAGTCTACTTCTACAGCACCTGCTTTTTAAAGAATTTTTTTTAATTTTGCCCATCCCTGTTGTAAACTTTAGTCATTTTTTGAATAATTTGATGTGTAAGCAACTACTCAATATTGATGAAACCTTTGTTCAAATGTTTTGGAACTAAAGCTCCTCGTGCAATATGAGTTGGATAGTGCTTTGCTTTGAACTGGCATTTTTCAGTTATAGAGATTTAATAGAATCGCAAAATTGAGTCACTGAATCTTTCGGGATGAATGGCCAATGCCCTTGACAGAAGCTACCTGCAGAAATGACGTTTTACGATACATTGAAACACGATGTTTTACAGTACAGTGAAATATATACGTCATATTAATGCATAAATAATGTCAGCTGTTGGAGGAGTTTTACGAACTTATTCTAAATATATAAAGACCCTTACATAGCCACCTTTCAAATTTTCTCTTGTAAGAAATAATAAAAAAATCAGTTGAAAGGATCTGCTTATGCTATAACCATCTTTGCACCAACTATGAAACGTCAGTCTTTTCAAGTATGAGAAGGAAATAATGAAATGGGCATATAAGTACACTTCATATTGTCCGATTAGAAATGGAATTTGCCTTAGATGGCAAGGGAAATGTCATTCTTTCATCAATTGATTCAAGGTGACAGAAAATTTCTCTGTTTGTCAGTTTCCAGTTGGAAAAACTTTCATTAACCATTTGGTTACTGATAATACAAAGCTTTTCTGAATTAGTTCCTGGCCGGTGAGCTACGTGCATCAAGGTTCGCACTGCATTATGGGCAATCCATAATATATACGTGTATTGTTTTATTGATTCGCCTCTTATGATTCACTCCTTGTGATTTGTCTCTTGTGACTCGCCTCTTGTGACTCGCCTCTTATGCTTCGTCTTATGCGATTCGCCTTTTATGATTCGACTCTTGTGATTCGCCTCTTGTGATTCGCCTCTTGTGATTCGCCTCTTGTGACTCGACTCTTGTGATTAACTCGTTGCGATTCGCCTCTTATGATTCGCCTCTTGTGATTCGACTCTTGTGATTAACTCGTTGCGATTCGCCTCTTATGAATCGCCTCTTGTGATTCGAATCTTGTGATTAACTCGTTGCGATTCGCCTCTTGTGATTCACAACTTGTGATTCGCCTCTTGTGATTCGCCTCTTGTGATTCGCCTCTTGTGACTCGACTCTTGTGATTAACTCGTTGCGATTCGCCTCTTATGATTCGCCTCTTGTGATTCGACTCTTGTGATTCGACTCTTGTGATTAAGTCGTTGCGATTCGCCTCTTGTGATTCGCAACTTGTATTTCATCTTTTATAATTCTCTTCTGGTGAATAATATGATGGCAGATTGAAGACTTTTGAAACTGAAACCAATGTTGCTGAGTATGTGCAATGATTTTTGCTTTATTTGCAATTTTCAAAATTGTCATTTTGTGGCTTTTCAAAGTGCACTGGGCAGGAATAAAAAAGAGTTTATTGATAACATGCAAAAAAATTTAGTAAACGCAAGTGAAATGATGATGCAAAAATGAAGAGCTTGAAATTATATGTCAATTTTTGTAGCACTATTTCTTCAGCGTGCTAGTAGCTCTATTTCTTAAATGCAAAATGATACCTACTGATGTACTCCTAGTGTTTTCTCCATTGAATTAAAACCAAACCATTATTTTTTTGTTAATGGTCCATGGAATGCAGTCACAGGTCTTCCATCTAGAATATCCTTTCGATATCTTTGGAAAAGTGGCTATTGCCTCAGGTGTGGTTTTTAATGTTTGTTTTGTTCCAGGTTTTACCTGATTCCTCACAAAAATCGTCGAGCTTGTTGTGCCTAGTCTCTTTACATAATGGCTTCTAAAATCATATCTTATGGAACTGACATCTAGTTACGCTTAAATCCGATACGCTCTCTATCATTTTTGCGGAATCAAACCATTCCACTTTTAATTAGGTATGGAGCCATACCGGGTAACTTTTAAGTTCATTTGAACGCATAAGTACGGTACGGTTTTGCTTCGGAACCTCTTTCTCGAAAAAGCAGCTTCATTTGTAAAATAAAACAATTTTGCGTGTTCCACGTGCTTTTGATTCCCCACAAAGATATGATAATTGCTGCCAACACGAAGACATTCCACGTTACTGTACAACCCCCTGGGTATATACAGATTGATTTAACATTTAATTGCATATCCACATATTTCTCTAAATCAATCCCATTAATGTGTTATCAGTGGCCGTGTTATAAGAATACTAAGATTGTCTATGGACCATGTAGTAAAAAAGTGATTATTTTAGAGTTGAAAATGAAACCTCACCTCAACGCGCCTAGAAGAAATGACAACAAACACAAATATATTTAAGATGGCTGATATTTCGCCTTGGTATACGGGGCGCCGTCAGAGCGTACTTTTACAGTACAGATCAGATGTCACACGCGTATGTGACCCTTCCGAAAGGCGTTGTACTCTTGCCCAAACTCCTCGTGCATTGTTTTACAACATGTTATGCACTGTATGATGGTGTCAGGCTATTTTCATTCATGTACAAGAAAGTTAATCGGTTCCCGATAATTTTTTCAACCATGCCCGAATTTTTTGCTTGCTCTAAAGTGTTATTTCTTGATAATCAGAAAAATGAACGATCAATGTCGATACGATAAAAGATGTGGTTATTAAGTTTGAAATTAATCTTTTTAATCAGCTCAATTTTCTTGTGCCGTACGAGTTCTTATTTCATGATCATATTATGCATCGGAGCTCTTCGAAACTAATACAGGTCAGAAAGTGAGTAGATTACAAAATGGGTTTTCATTGAAAATGCACCTTTTGTGAGTACCGTCTAAAGCAAAATATCAGAATGGAAAACAGGCAACTTCTAATCTGGTTCATTGAAATATTAACAGTCAAGTTAGGCCGACTGAAGAACTTGAATTAGCTCCGAATTTGAAGGTCCTCTGCATTCATACTATGTGTTTCATTTCCATCAAACAAAAAAGTTCTTTCTCGCTGCTTAGTTTGTAGTCCTTATCGTTTGTATTAGGATTTATTTCTAAGTAAACAGCTAGAATCTTGTCAATGATAGCTGATATCTGGCAGCTGAAACTCAATTTGGATGCACAAGATATTCCCTCATGTCCGTCTCTGCAGCTTCAGATTAGATTGGCTTCCAAAGATAAGAGGAATAGGTTCTTATGTTATCAACGAGGAACTTCTTCTCAAAATATCTTACATACATTATTCAAGTATGAATCTTTTTTCAAGAGGTTGCCTTTTGTCTTGTTAAAAAGTCATCAACGTAAAATACCAAATGCAGAGGTTGCTCTTCTTTTTCCAGTTGGAAATGAGAGAGTTCTTGCAGAAATTTGAAAATTTGATTTTAAAACAAAGGAGACGAAACATGATGATAGATGTTATAATAAGATGCTAAAATATATAGCTCTAAATAGAATTGTACTGAGAGCTGCCGTTGGAGAACGTGCATTCCTGACTTTAATTCGGAATTCAATACGACCTCCCAGTCGATGAAGAACCGTCTTAATCAGTTTATCTCAACTAGATTAGCTGTTGTAGTGAACAAAATTTTATTTACATGCTGCGTCTTTCATTATATATCCTAATTGACAATGTCTAAAGAACCAACTGCAAAATCCCCGGTTACTGTTAGTTATCAACAGTCATCGATGCTTTAATTCAGGCTCGCATTCCCAATTTCATGGAGATGTTTTCGATGATTTTCGCTCATTTCAACCTATAACTTTTTAAAGAAAGCGATTCTAATGGCAGCTGTCCCAAACCAGGCCTTCAAGGGATTAAAGTATTTCTTAGCAATTTTATCTGTATCCTGCTGCGATTTTGAGAAAATATATTGTTAGGGTTCATAATGAATGCAAATTATGTGTAAGGTCAATGAAACGTTAGAGGATGGTTTCCCGAGCTGGCATTTCTTGTTAACGTGCATGCCAGACAGTAAACACCTTGCTAGTTTTGACCGCACCTGAAGAGGTTTCTTACTGCCTATTTCCTTTCTATATAATTAATATCTAATTATCGTTATCGTTTATTGATGATCTTGTCTTTTCATGAAACTGACGCGTTAAGTTATGAATTATGATAGCCATTATGATTGCTTGACCTTCTGATATATTTAGAATTTACTGGTGTACGGCTCCATTTGCAATGCTTTTTATATTTTTCTTCTACTCTGAGCTTTGATCTTTTAAAAACATATACTATACTACATTTCATCATATGTAATAAGCCAACTTCTTAACTCGTGAAGAAGTTCAACTTTTTCCCGATTGATGACCTCCTAATGAAAATTTATATTCCTTGTTCCGACTAATTGGTGTAAAAAAACGTTTTATACAAGAATTGATTTATCGTAAGCTTGTTAAGGTAAGTTCATGTTTGTTAATGACTTAAATAAAACAACTTGTAAGGTTTAAAAACTGTGATTTTTCGTGCTTTCTCCCCTCTAATTATTAGAAGGGTTTGAAGAGGACAGTTTCAAGTGTTCACAACTAGCGATTGCGAAAACATTTTTACTGAGTACAATTTTTTCATAAATTTATCAAACAATAAATTTTTTTAAAAAAAATTTAGGTTATCTTTGAACATATATTCCGCGTTTATTTTGTATTGTTAGTGGCAAAAACGTGCAAAAAAGGCCTAAATCTAGCTGCGAGGCACGTTTGCTGTCATATTCTTGAAATCTGATTGGTTAATGAGGTATTGTTCTGAATCTTTCCAACATATCCATTTGTGTCTCATCTCATTTTATCTCTATGGATACAATGCTTTTCAATCACTAAAAATGTTCATTATTTCTTTCTGGCCTCATGTCATAGAAAACCTTTCTCACTTCTAGAGGTCAAGATACAATGTTACTTTTAACAGATTCGCTGTGAGAAAACATGTAAATTTTTCCGAGTTATTGAAGACTGTGAATAGAACATATATAGATAATCCGATTTAGCTGCTACAGGTTTTAAAAATTCATAAATGAGTATCGCGCACTTATAAACATTTGAGTTACTGGAAAAGGCTAAATATTAAGTAACCAAGTTAAGCCTCGCAAGATTTTTGTAGATATGACTTTGAAGCCATTGAGGTGGGAAACACTGTTGCCATTCTAAAAAAGAAAGCAGAAAGATTGGTTAAAACAAGACTTCTTTTCCAAGAGAAGAGAATGATATTGATCTGACATTAAATATTTTCAAAAATGTCTTATTTGGTATGAAGAAAGCTTTAAAGTCCTCTGTATTTTCCATTTTATGCTTGCAAACAATGTAAGTGATATACGAGTTCAGAATTAGTTAAGGATATGATAAGTTAAATTAGTGAAGGCAAAAATTCTTTTGCGTTTGAAACATTTGTTGGGAAGTATAGCTTTGACATTGTTTTTGGTATGAGGAACACGACGAAAAACTCGAGTTTCATTTTAGAAAAGATTATCCGGTGTAGTAATCGACATTCCAAGAAAAACAATAATTGTGTGACTAGACCTTACTAGCAAAGGCTTGAAATATCTTGCAATTCAGAATCAAACATTTATTGAGTACATAACGTTACTACTTTTGCCAATAAACTAACAACAACTGTATGAAAGCATCAACAGTTTTTGTTAAGGTTGGAACAAATTGCAGTGATTTTTTGTTTTTCAATGGTTTAGTTCTTTCTTTATCCTCCTCTTAGTGAAACATGAGCAGTTTGTTAATCATAGCAGAAATTCTGCTTGGAAGAAAAGTATTATTTGAGTAGGAAAACCTCTTTAACTAGAGGATAAAAGCAGTAATTCAGGTTGAAACATTTTTAGCATCATTAAAAAAAGGAAATGTTGCTTCTTTTTGAAATGAAGATGCCATGAAATATTCTGATTCGAATTTTACTGACAGAATTCGCAATACCGGTGAGATGAAAGATTTCTCCTCCATTAACAAGTCTGCTCGATGAAAATATTACAATACCAAGAGTAGAATGCAGTTTCGTATGCAAGCATCAAAACAAACAGATTCTGTAAATAGACTTGACTTAATGTAAGATGCGAGCCTTTGTTTACCAGCTGCGATCTTCACTCAATTTAGCGATTTCATGCGTCAAAGTTTAGCAGTACTCCCATCTAAATAGTTCAGCAAAACCTTCACTCGATGAATCTTTAATGAGCACCGCAGCTTGTTTGAAATACTGGAAAAAATTTGACTAATTCAAGCGGCCAGCACTTCGTGTCGTAGTCTAGCGGTTATCATTGATTTGGTTAGCTCATGGTTGCTTTGAAAAGCCAATCTCGCCCAATCCTAATACCATGGAAAGCTATGCAATAAATTTCATTCCGGGGGACCTGGTAACCACCAAACAGCTACATACTACTTCAGCTTTCAAGAAAGCGCCATTATTATCGTCATTGTGCTGAAAAGAGCTTTTACAGAAAGCTTTGAAGACAGCTGTTTGGTGTTGACCACTTCAATTGTTCAATAGTAGTTCTTTCTTGAACAATGAAGTCGATTTATGAAGTTTTCAGCTAGGAGTAGTTCAACTTTGATATCCTGCACTTTGTACTTTACATCGACTTGGAAATCTGCCTCTTTGTGCTTCGCCTTATGGTACTTTTAATGGTTAAGCACACTGTTCTCACCAATGTTTTTATTCTACGACAGAGAACAACGGAAATGGGACCAGGTGATATACAGTTTTTAATAGACAATTACTATCTTATTCTTTCATAAAATAATGCTTCATTTTAGCCAAATATCGTGAGTCAGACAGATCTTTGTAGCCCTTAAGAGCCTTAACTTCTGCAATATGTTGCTATCTGCGCGCCATGTGTTACCACATGATATGAGAGATAAATAAAGAGCTGGATATCCCCAACTATGGTTGGTTAAGACAAGATCGAGGTGACTTTAGACCATATTCATCGTATGAGGTTAATACGTTTGCGACTAATTCCAGTACCAAATTGATTTTATTTCGCTGCTTGACAGTTTGGTTTAATTTCGCTTTATTAACGGTCTTGCGGGTGATTTATTGTGTTGGAAGAACATTCTGCGGCTGCATTCTACCCACTTAGGAGAGTGCTATATACTTCAAGTCAGGGACTATGCAGGTCTGTTTCTTCATGAGAAGCAAGAGAGGAAGACACAGGTGCAATACATTATCGCGCTAAAGGCCTGAGAATTATGTATATTCGTATTATGTCTTGATAATGAATGGACACGAAAGACTATTGTGTAATTTCAAGAATACGGCTTAAGGTACAGGAAGAATTTAGCCAACGAGATTCACTGGTGGAAATCAGCGTGATAATTTGGTAAAACATTTGTTTGCCAAGATATTCTACGTAGTGCAAATATGATCACGAAGAAGCAAACAAGTATTTCTTACAAGAAAAGAGACGTAAAATGACTTCTGGAATGTTCCTGCAAACATAATCTTTCTACAAGAAAATTAACAGATATAGATAATTCGCCGCAGCACAATACTGCTAGGGCAGCAACGACTTCGCAGCAAGGGAAAAACCTGCCGGGAGCTCTGTTAAACAACCACTGGCGCAATAAAACGGAGGTTCTGCCCTTAAACTTGAATTTTCTAGGATAAAAAAGCAGGTTTAGAGACAACACAATCTGCGAGGTGCTTTTAGTTGTTGCAGTTAACGTTTCTGGCGTGTTGCCTTATCACTTTATTCATCAACATTTGCTGATGGCGGCAGCAATATTGACTGCTGAAGAATTTTGGTTTGTTTGATAGAAGCCATGGTGCTCTAAGACTGTTAATTCACTTACCAAGTCTGGCAAAATACAAACATTGCATTTAGCTTTGAAGGAATCTGGTCACCTGTAGAATGCGATCAGTTCCCCAACGCTGAAATATCACCGCTTAAATATTGTATTTTCAATATCGAGTAAAAACGGTTACTTGGTAAGCCAAAAAATTTCACATAAAAATCCGTGCAGCTTTTGGTTGACCAGTGCTAATGAAGTTCGAATGGATCAAAACAAAGGACAATGTGATCCAGAAACAGAAAAAATAATAATCGATGCTTTGAAGATGTATCAAAAGAAGCCGGTGATGGCAACAGGGCCAAGTTACCATAGACAGAACTCAAGCCAGGAGGGAATATCCGGCAACTACCTGGCGAGCGCAATGGAAAGCCGGTATTCAGGCCAAGCTGATTCTACGCAAACAACAGACTCATTTAGATACCTGTCTGAGACTCGTCAAAGCATTGGAATTCGTGAAAGAAATATGCCTTCTCCGCTAAAACATAGTTCACCGCGACACCAAGCAATGGATCATAGCTCTGTTTCTCTCCCACCACAACAGCGGATGGAACATTTGACTCAAGAGACAGGCTTGATACATAACGGCCTCAGAGAATTTTTATATGGTACAAATTCTATGTTTCAGGAACCTCCCAACATGGCCTCAGCAAGAGAAGAACCACAACATCGACTCGCGAACAAAATACCAGAAGAGCTGATATGTGCACTCTGTGGCGAGATGTACAACGACCCGAGACTTCTACCGTGTTTACACACTTTCTGCAAAAGATGCCTTGAGCACACAGTAAACCCAAGATCTGCCACAATAACATGTCACAGCTGCAGAAAAGAAGTTTCACTTATGGTGAGTTAACCTATAAGTTCACTTTATTCTATTTGAAGTCCTATACTTCCTCTTGTTCTTATGAAAATCGTTGCTAAGAATTTCAGTGTCAAAATTTAGCAAATGAATATTGCAAGATTTTTCCTACCTTTGCAATGATATAATAAAATTTCCTTTACTCTCTTTATTTTCCGTGATTAAAGAATCAAGGTTTTTTATGCATTTTTGTTGTATTTTTGGTTCTGCATTAATGGTTCAATACCATGATCTATAGAAATATAACAGTACCACAGTCTAGAACAGAATTGATGGAAAAATGAAGTCTAATATGATTGGTTTTATCATACAAAAACATGCAATTATTCGAATAAAATATCAGAAAATCTACATTCTACAATTAATATTAAACATTAGACAGGTCTTGCTTTCGTACAAAATTTTTTCAAAATTATTTCTCTGGGATTTTCAGACACTTTGGGAGCTCAAATTAGTCCTGACATCTTTCTTGGTCATCAAATGCAACTCCCAATTCGCAAAAAGGTCTTAGAGCTTGTTTATTTTACAATTTTGATCGATAAATGAACAGTATTTTGATATTGTCTCGCGATTTCATTTTATCATTGGCATTGATTATGTCCACCATTTTAACAGTATGACTTCGATGTGGTTTTAGTATATTGTGGTTTTTTACATCTTCAAACAGAGCAAGATTACATAAGATAACTTCATGATGTATTAAATTT
This sequence comes from Rhopilema esculentum, assembly GCF_057945365.1. Lineage (NCBI taxonomy): Eukaryota > Metazoa > Cnidaria > Scyphozoa > Rhizostomeae > Rhizostomatidae > Rhopilema > Rhopilema esculentum. The sequence continues at coordinate 9,820,041 of NC_142830.1, forward strand.
ATTGATATTAGTAAATTTCTAGCCTTGTCAAAATTTTTCCGCTTAGCATCTTATTGGCTTAGCTTTCCGATCAGAGAGCAATTTAAATGCTTGATCAGTAACTCGAAGAACCGTTAAAAATTTTTAATTTACAACGGAAGTCATTAATAATACATAGATGACCTGTCATTTTAATGCACTGTTTACTCAAACAATTATTGATCAGCAAACTAAAATGATTCTTCTCTATTTCTTCAGTCAGACAATCTATTGAGTTTACTTGCCGAATTATGAAAGGAGAGTTGATTTGTGAGACCTATCTCTGTTCACTCTTCTAAAACAGTTATTGTTTGTGACGTAAGGTTTACTAAAGTCCTTTTTTTAGTTTTTTCAATGACATTGTCAAGCAGGGGCACCTGGAACGAGTCGATTACCGGGACTGTCTGACTGTTTCTAAGTTGGGATATAGATGTTAATGAGTCCGAATGGCGTTTGAATAGCAAATCTTATTCAGAATATATCTTTCATACCTTATTGCTAAAATTCTTAAACTATACTCACCTTAAAAAACGTCTTAGGGTTTGATTTCTTGAGAATTCCGACCGATGATGGAACAGTGTCTTGATATTTCACCAATTCATCTAGCAAAGATTTATGTGACAAAATTAAACCTAGTGACCTACGTTTCAAGCTTAATGGTTTTTTTTTCAGAAAGGTGTCAATGAATTTCAGCATTTCTCCTTCCTAGGCATATTAAAAGCATTTGCTGCTTCATTTTCAAAGCGTTTGAAATTGAAGCGATGAATCTCCTATCCTATAGAAGCTTGGGATCACTTGGCTGTTCTAGCCTCGTTTGGAAATTGGAGCTAGAGAGCCATATTAAATTTTAACATTGAAGTGGCGAAGGAAAATACATTAAAACATTGGTATAATATCTTTTCCTCTGCTACTTCAACTTGACAAAGTTTAACTTGAACCTATTGATTTGATCCCGGCGGGCTCAGACAGTTAGTCTAACGTATCTCATGTGAGTTCCGAAAACTCGGCGAAAGCTAAAATTCTAGGACATTGGACATTGAAGATTTTTTAAAGGCTGTTTCTTTTGTAGAAGACAAATAAGTCAGAACGCTTCAGATCTGTTCTAAGCACCTTATATTGTTCAGATAATGTTTTAGACGTGTTTTAATGGACATTACTTCGAAGAGATCAGATATATTTTCCCTGTTTACCTAAAAAAATTTGTTCGTGATTATTTATTGATACATTTCGTCCTTGATATGTACCTTTCTAAGATCGTTTATTTATCCATAAATTAATCTTTCCTTCATATAAGTTGTGAACTTTAGAACACTTTCCGTCTTCTTGCTTTCCTAACTCTTGCAACTTTTTTATTTCCAAACAAATATCAACAAACTTGATCTCACCACACTCTCTTCATACTTTTCTAAGCCCCCCTCCGCTTTTCCTTGTTAGGGTTTAACTATAGCCTTCTGGGTCTCTCCCTAGCATAATAAAAAACAATTACAGCTTGTTCCTAATAGTGGTTGTGAAAGCATTAAAATGCAGTTTGGGGTTACAAATTATTGTCTGCTATAAGAGTTCATTTTAGATGTTTTTAAGGTTATCAGCTTTCACCTTGCCTCGTTCCAGTTCACAAGGTTTCGGATTTATTAACATTTATTCAGTACAAAGGCTTACTTCATTGTGGAAAATATGTCAATATACGTCACAGTGAAATATAATCTAATTTCTTGTGAAACTGAGTAAAGGAAAATGCGAGTGAATTTAAGTAAGCTAACTCTGTCTTTTTATTGTATTAGTTTGGTTTATGGTTTAAATCAATGTTTAGTTGCACTAAGTGTTTTGAGAAATTCGTTTGCTGTAAAACTCATAAATGCTTGACAATGTTTTTACATAGTCTATTGATTTTTACATAAATTATGCACACTTGAAAATTAAAGACGATGTAAAACAAAAGCAATTTTAATAATTTCTATTCACCTGCCTCTCGTTTAATCCATTTGAAGAACTAGGAATTAAGGTTGCTAAATAACCTCATGCAAAAACCCCTTTATTTATCCTATAACTAAAGCACCTGTTTCTGATATATATGTAGGTTTAATTCAATATTTGTGCTTAGATTTTTTCACAGAGACCTAATTAGGAATCAAAATTTTTTCCACAGACTTCCAGATTTAAAATCGGGAGATTTAGCCTTCTTTGCTAAATGAAGCCATCAATAACATAGATGAGACGTTTTCCAATATAAAGGCAGAAAATATCACCCTACAACTTTCTAATATCAAATTTTACATTTTACCTCATTTCTGCAGTCTTTACGGGAGTAAGTAGATCACATAACAAAGGGCTAGCATTATTAGGCAAAGAATGCTAGGCGGAAAGAAATATTCTTAATTCGTTATTCTAATTGCGTTTAGATTAAGAAGGGAAGATACAGATAGTTGGTCCAATACTGCATCATTCTTTGGGTTATGGTTAGAATTAGGTCATGGCGCAATTGTTTTACTTTACCACCATAGGCTTGATGGATGGCACATGGCGTTGGAAATTTTCCTGAAAACGGTTTAATCCTAGAGATTTATTGTTAAGAAAGGAAACTTTGCCTACACATAACAGTAAATTGAAGCAGCAGTATTTTTAAAAATAAAATCAAAACAAATGTTCTTTACATCAAACTCTTTTGGTTTCTCATCTTGTAGGCAAAAGGTGTTAAAGATTTTCCTCCAAATTTTATCATTCTGAATATGCTTGACTTTGTTGCTGTAAAGAACAGTGACAAGAAGCCAATATTATGCAGCAGTTGCAATGAACAGCTTCCTGCTACCGCTAGATGCATCGACTGTATGGATTTTCTATGCTACGCTTGCCACAGCGCCCATGGAAGAGTACGAATCACCAAAGATCACCAGGTAATGTTTTATTTTTCATTACATTTCATTCTTGTTCCTTGATCAATTTTCAATTTTTTGTGTTTACAACCAGGATTTAAGTGGTAAGGGTAGCTGAGGCTCTTTGTTGTACCAGGGCCTCTACTCCTTTTTTGCTAATGCCAAACCTTTATCGATTTCTCTTCTAATGTCAATTCATTTTCCGTATTTATTAACCCCTCCCCCTTTTGTAAGGAACAATTTAATTTTCTCATTAAAACTTAGTTTACATTTATATATTTATTTTTATTTTCATATATTATTCTTACGAGCTTTTAACCCATTTAATTTTTTAATCACCATTTGGGTCACAAATTTTGGTATTTTTTAATATGTTTTGTGAAACTCGAATCTACACTGCTCTACACTAACGCAAACGAATGACAAAAAATAAAAAAAAGATATTTTACAGATTTCAATTTGACGATAACAAAAATGTGTCAAATTTTTTTTGATGAACCCTTTTATGTGAATCAATGAAAATTGATATTTTTTTCTTACTCGACCTCATCCTCAGCTTCTTGGACTTTTCCTGCCATTTTACTCTTCATATTTACAAGTTGAATTGCTGTAAAAGTAAGAGTGAGATATTATCTATTTATCTTGACCTTAGAATCGGCTTGTCTGATGGGCGCAGTCACAGAACACCTGTCACATAAGAGGATAATATTTGCTGGACAATGTTCTTAATTAAGCTACCAATGATTATTGCATTTTATCTCTAGTATGTTATGTGATTGCAGAGGGATTTTAAGTAATGTATTTGAGTTTATTTCACGTGTTATTCCGTAGAGCTGGAAACAGTCTCATTACTTGCTATATCGTTCGAGCTTTCTACTTTTCTAATCTCAAAGAGCACCCAAAGCAAGTTCCATGATGATGCAACATATTACAATGATATAATGTATATAGTTCTGCATGAGTTGCAGAATACAATAAGTTATGTTATAAAGTCTAGCATTAATGTCAGTTGACGGTTCATTGAAGCATCATTTCTTGCTTTTAGATTCTGACACTCGAACAAATAAAGATGAGCGAGGATGCCTGGAGGCTTCTACATCGACCAATAACCTGTGCAGTACACCCGGTTGAAAAGATACAGTATGTACGGTTATTTAGAGATTTATACATAGATTGACAATAGCGTACCTTGACTTTTCTGAATGGACGGAGGTGTAGAAGGTGACGCCCACAACGATAACACCAATGAGTAAATGTATTGTCTCAAATATGTCTAGCCTATGATTTGGGACCAGCAGAAAATTTTTTCAGGCGACTTTCAAAAATGTAGGTATCACATCATCACAACCCCTTGCCATATACCCTCCAAAGGGACGCATAAAGCAGGAAAGTTCTGGACATATCCATTTTATCACTCACTCCCTCCTCACAAATTGCAATTCTAAGAGGTATTATAGGGCTAGTGACTTAAAGATGAATAGTTGTTCTTAACTCGAGAGCAAATAAATCTGACAATATGCTACATTTGACTACAAGTCAAGAGAAGGCCCTATTCTCTAAACAACGGTATTTTTTACGTTCTTGTATTTTCTTGTACTTGCAGTTCTTCATTCTCAAAAAACCTTCTTCGGGCCTTAATTTTTTTGTGAGATCTAGAGCTATTAATAGCATCGTCAGGCAAAACATCTGCCTCGTTGGAAGTGGCTGCAATAACAATCTAAGTTACCATGAAAATTCAATTAGGTGCATCTGTTTTGTGCAGAAATTCAAACTGCATTTTTTGCACCAATATCAGAGCATGTACTTAAACTCTTTAATTATTCTCTTTTTTAGAATTTTCATTTCTTTTTCTTTTGTGTATTTACGTTTTTATCAAAGATTTCAATTGCTGAAGAAAGAAATTCTATATGAAATTTTGGAGATTCTATATGAAATCTGTCGCATCCAAGCGAAGATTTTCCTAAACTAAGGATGAAGGAATTTCTTAGCAACACCTTGACATGTGATTTGCATTGTGAAAAGTCAGCTGTGATGAAACATCAAATCGTAAGATGTAAAGTCTTTCGGCATCAGAAGATATGAAATTCTTATGCAAAATCTCAGCTTTATTTATCAAAGTTATACTTCAGCATTAGTGGTGTGTGCACTTCTGTTTGCACAAATTTTATTTCGCTTCTAGTACATATTGCAGGTCATGTCTTGCAGCTGCATATTTGAGACAAAGGTTTTGTTTTTGACGTGTAAACTATATCGGAAAGCTGGAATACTTAGGCATTCGCAAGACAGACAGACATAAACATTGATATATATGATACTGTTGTTTAGATAAACTTTTCCTGCTTGATAACTGCTCCCGTGATGTCATATGGCTCCCGTTAACTTCTTTGTGAAATTCCTTATTATTTTTATCGCGTTAAAAAACTCAAAATTGTTTTGCAGATGAAAGTGCCCGAATCTGTTTTGTAAAACGGCATTACACATTAATAATTCATCTGTTGAATATTAATACTTCTCTATCCATTAATGAGATTTCTTTTTGGAAAGGATCGGCCCAACTCAATTTTTACGTCTGACGACAGCTGTTAAAATCTGGTGTTTTCTGCCTCTACGTCATCCTGATCCTACATAATCACAACCCCGTAGGGTTCTATTAACCGAATATTAATGAAAATTCTCACTGAGATATTTCATGATGTTCATTTGAAAGAACTTCGGTGACTAGACTCAAAAGGAAAGACTGCTGACCCAAACCAGATGGTATGGAATTGAGCTGCAGTGTACAGTGTACACCAAAACTACGAACAGATTATTTTGTTCCGAAATTCTTTTACTGCAGGAAATGTCCGTCGTGATTAATATGAAATTGATCTATCGCTAATCATGATTTTTGACTTTTTGACCTCAGTCTGTCGATTGACCAAGGAAACTTCATAGCATAGCATAATCTAAATGACATCCTTAATGCTACAAACCACCTTCTATTTCGCTCCATGAACACGATTCAATGTTATCCCCTAGATATTTCTGTCTAACGTGTCAGGATACTATTTGCCGCGAATGTACAATGACACAACACCCTAGCTCCCATCATGAATATACAATCCTATCAAAAGCTGTTGATGTTCAGAAAGGAGACATAATGAGCTTGCACAGAGCTCTGCAGCAAAAGGTGCCTTTACTGTCTAGGGCTTGTCAGGATATTGATGAAACAGCTCGGAAACTTGATGCGAGGTCGGACCTGATTCGAAATGAGATCCAGGAACGAACACCAAGGCTTATTCGACTTCTTCAAGAAAGAGAAAGTCAGCTGCTTGCCGATTTGGATGTGCTAGTGATGAATAAGAAGAAGGTACTGAAAAAGCAAATGGACCTATTTGATCAAGAGTTTAAACGGCTTAGTACTTCGACTAATTTTACTGGTAAGATCAGTGAAAATAATATTTTTGCTATTTTTTATGTGGCCTCATTACATTACAAGGCTTAATTTTTTGCTACCTTCTTTGTGGCCTCATTACAAGTTGGGCTCCTTTTTTGCTATCTTCTATATGCTTTTGCTATCCTCATTGCAATTTTTTGCTCCATTTTTTGCAGAACAAGTGCTATCTTTCAGCAGTGAAGCTGAGCTTCTTACTATCAAAAAGCAGCTTTGTGAAAATTTGAAAAATCTGTTAAAATTGCAATTAAAACTAGAGCCTGACGAAAATGACCATTTGTCTTGTGATACCAACGTCGATTCCATCACATCGTCAATACAGCAATTTGGACAGATAGCAACAAAAGAAGTCGAAATACTGCGCTGTAGCATTGATGGTGAAATGGAGTCGAATGTCAGCAAAGGAAAAACTGTTAATTTGTCTTTGGCAGTAAGGTAAGTCACTTTTTGTTGATACTGCCATAAGTTCAATCTAGATCTTTTTTCTAGATTTAATCCTATATTTTTTATCGAATCCAAAAATTTTAATCTCATCTGTTTTGAACAAATGGCTGCCAATGTCTGTGAAATTGATTTAATATTGAAGGATCTGAATCATATTTTTAAGTATTTCAATCTTGCCACCGCATTTCCTACCTTATACTGTTGTTAGCAGTAGCGGCGCCACGAGAGGGGGGGGGGGACTGGGAAGACATCCCCCCAGTTCTCAGCAGAATCGATTTTGTATTTCGTCTGAATTCGATGAGAAAAAGTTAGGGGAGGGGTAATTTTTTGGCAATTTATTTTTTTGATGTAATCCTGTGATTTTTGAACTGCCTTTCGTAGCCAGAAGTTAGTCATGGCCTTTTGCTTTTTCGCAAAATTGGCATTCCTTGTTGGTAAACAGGCCTTTTCTGACAGTAAAAAAGGCGTGCCCTAAGATTGTTTGTTTTGCCCCAACCCCCCCCCCCCCCCCAGAGAGCCTTGTGGCTGGCGCCGCCTCTTGTTGTTAGCCGATTACTTATCTGCAATTCACGAAAAAGTATTAATTCTAGTTTCAATAATTTTTCTAGAAATCAATTTGGGATAGAGAGGAGAGCAAGCAAAGACTCTATAACAGCAGAGCTGCGAACCCCAGATACTGGTATAATTATTCCTGAGGTAATATTTCATCATTATCAACAAACAGGAAAATGATAAAAATATGTTGGCATATTAAACGAGCTGTAGCACTATTGACTTCTGATTGGAAAGAGCCCCCCAATGCTATAGTGCTCTGTGAATAAATGACTTAATGACTCGATCTTGTTACATTGATAAAAAAGGGAAGGTTTACGCGAGCGTCATCTCAATGTTCTTAAAAGGAATTATCAAATAAAGTTGCTAGAACGGCTTGCTTACTTAAATGAGGAAGAATTTTAGAGTTTAGAATTTACAGGGAGACATGCATATGCATTCGCTCAACAAATTAGAGCATCATTGGACAAGCATAGCTTTTCAGTGCAAGAAAAATGATCTGCATATGCAACGTAAAGTACACATAACATGGTAAGATGTCCATAGAATGTGAATAACAATTGGTATGAGATGCATCAAATATCTTATTTTCAGATAAAAGAAAAGTCAGATGGGACATTTTCAATGTCCTACAGAACATATTCCGTCGGGCAACATCAGGTGAAATGACTCAACTAAAACTTTTAATCGTTTGCATTGGTTAATATGTTATTGAGATATAAAGCTATATGCGTTTTTGCGAGAAGGAAATAAAGGGAGAGACCTGTGTTTTAAATGATTTGATATCTTGAAACTGAGAGGTTTATAGCTTACGTTGAAATGGGTAAATTGCTATCTAAAGGACTGCATATCTGAGAATGAGCAAAAGAAAGTTGACTGCAGGTCTTTCTGTATAAAGCGGCATAATCAGTATTGCTAGTGTTAATTCAAACTAAGGCGCAGGTAGATTAAGTTGCTGTGACACATAGTGAAGCTATGTTACTTTTCCTTTACAGCTTACTATACGATACAATAACCAGCATATACCTGGAAGTCCATTCATCATAAATGCATTAAGTGATAGTACTAACGCTATAAGCAAGCATTCACCGATTAAGATACCGAACTACTCACGACCAGAGAACTCTTACGAGCAACATACAAGTATTCCTATAAATCACGTAGAGCCTCGGTTATATGTGAAGTCGATTGGCAGAAAAGGGCAAAATTTTGGAGAATTTAATGGTGTGTTTGCTGTAGCAGTTGATGTGCGCCAACGGCGTATCCTAGCAACAGATTACAACAACCACAGAGTGCAAGTTTTTGACGAGCAAGGGAATTTCCTGTTTCTTTTTGGCGAAAGAGGAATGGCGGATGGTCAGTTTCAGAGCCCGACTGGCATAGGTGTTGGCCCTGGTGGAGAGATAATTGTATGCGAGAGACTCAAAGGGCGTATACAGGTATGCAACCTATCAAATTCATTGGAACTGTAGAATTGTATGCAAATGTGGTCGTTAAAACTTTCATAAATAAGAAAGGGGTACAAAATTCCAATCAAAGACTTATTCTGTTCCTTCTCAATATTTTTGAAATGGCATTGATTCTATGATTTTCTTGGGCTTCAAGAATATTAACTGAGTTGTTTCAATTCAACCACAAACTGTATGATTCAATTCAACATCAAAATCCATTTTAACGATAATGTTATCAGGCATCGTATTACTCTTCTCAAACTTATCTATCCTTAACTCTAAGATAAAAAGCTCATGAGTGACCGTTTAATTCTTAAGTAGGTTGTTTAGATCTGTCAGACCTAATGTGAATTTGCATTTGCAACTATCAAACTTTAATTCCTTCAAGGTATTTGGAAACGATGGAACATTTCAAAGACGATACCTGCTCAATGAACTGAAAGCCTCGGCACTGACAGTCGACTTTAGCGGAAGGATAATAATAGCTGACTACACAAACTGTTGCATTTATATACTGGATCCGATTTTAGGTACGAAAAACGAGTTAATAAAGCGTTAAAAGCGTCCTTATTTAAACTCCATATAGGGAAATAGAATTAATAACAGTCAAGTCACTGTCTTAAAGATGCTTTGCACTGCACTCTTAATGTGTGTAAGGGTTTGTTCGTTGATCAAAAGCTCTTTATCTGTCTCTGAAAAGCTAAATTGAACAGCCAGCTTGCTATCTGACTTCAACCGGCAACGGCGCAAGAGAAAAAATCATTTCCAGGCATTTAATTATATATTATAATTGGGCTATAAGTGATAACTAAAGTTATGGTTTATTTTGAAAAAATTCTACCTACCTATTAGCACAGTTTCTCAAGATTACATCTTTCACTTCAGGCAATTACCAACATTTTTGTTGTAGTTTGCTCCATCTAGTGTCAAAGGAATAGGACTGTTTTCCTTCCAATAAAAGCAGGCTGTTTCTACACTTATTTTGTTAAAACACACTACGAATTTTGTCCAGCCTGTGTTTAACCACATTTTTTTAAAAAATGAGACATGTCAGTCATGCATTGCTATGAAAATCGCAAAACAGGCTACTGCTAAACGATGAGATATAAATATGCGAGCTAAAGGCTAAGCAATTTCATTATAACATTCTTAAAAATTGGATGATTCTGGGCCTGAATACCTTTAGATAAAACAGTTACCCTTAAAGTGCCGTACGTCTGGTAGGATTCAAGTGATAAGTACCACATGCATTGTTTTGTTTTTAAACTGTTTATACTTCAGATCATATTGATAGTGAAATGCTAATTCGTTTAAGAACCCTATTACTATCATCCCCCTTTTCACTTTTAGAACGTTGGTCAAAATTTGGTGCTTTTGGATACGGGCCTGGTGAGCTTCAGTACCCGTGTTATGTCACAACAAACAAGGATGGTCATATATTTGTATCAGACATGCATAACAGCAAAATCCAGGTGAGCTGCCTATTTTTGGTTTTTAATCAGAAATATGAAATATAAAACTTTATAAAACAGATGTTTTCACATAATAAATTTTGTCTGTGAAATTTCACATTTCTTAAAAGAAGAGGAAGCTTCTTGACATGCTGGTCGGAATGCCAAATCATTTTAATCAAACGTCTGTAATCATCATTAGATTATTAGAATTCACATTTTCGAAAATCAAACGTGCTCTACGACGGTATGGAAAAAAATTCATTTCTTTGTCTAGGCACTGGGGAGTAGGGAGAGGAATTGGAGTAAACAAAATAGCATGTAGCTCACTGTTGCCATTGTGTGATTTCTTTTACATTGTTGGAACTAAATATGGAAAGGAAAGAGCTTGCTTGCCCTAACTTGAAAAAAGATGGTGAAAAGAAGTCTTCTAGCTTCCAAGGGAAGCCATTTATACCCTTTATAGTTGAGACGAACCAATTCCTGCTAAATTAGTGTAAGGATCCGTTTTGGATATGCCAAATTCGTAAAACAGAAATTTTGCATTATTTAACAGATTTGTTATAGGTGGCTAGATTTAAATTCCTCAAGCGTTTCTCGTCTGCTTTGCTAGAGTAGAGTTTTGTTATAGGTGTACGACGGTGAGGGGATTTTTCGGATGAGTTATGGCAGAAAAGGCGAAAAAGATGGTGAATTGCAAAGACCAACGGGAATTGCAGTGGACCAAAAAGGCCGACTGATAATTGCTGATAGAGACAACCATAGAATTCAAGTATTTGCGCCTTCGGGTGAATTTCTAATGAAATTTGGCTCCAAAGGGGAGAGAGAAGGGGAACTCAACGACCCACATGGACTTGCTGTTCTTTCAGATGGTCGAGTTGCAGAAGCTGATTTCAGAAATAACCGTATTCAGCTGTTTGGGTTTTGATGCCAATACGAGCCAACAATTTATCGCAACGATTGGTTGAAACAAGATGGATCAAGTTCCTCTTATTCATAATGGTTGGGAGTTTCAGTATGTTCATGGTGCTGGTCAACACAAGCTTTTAGCGGTGAGCAGAGTGAATTCTTTACGACAGAACTTTTATGAGTCGACATAGATATAAAATGTCAGTTAAAAGCCTATCATAAGACTTTCTTTTATGCATGCTTGCAAAATTTAACAAAAGATTTTTCTTGCTTTTGCTTTCTGAACAATAGAACTAAGCACGAAAACCGAGCACTTTCCAGTTCTATAATCATTGCTACTCTGAAAGCATCATTTTCATCTTTTATGTTAATTAAAGGCCCTTTTAGGTAAATAGAAATATTTTGTTTTGCTTAATGCTCGAATCATATTCTACAACTCAGAAAAAATACATCAGTTCTCATCCAACTTAGTTTGTTGGTTGAATATGACTAATTGGATCTAAACTTTTAGACTGTAATTAATTGGTATTTTCGTTGCACGCTTGTCAATAAGCGTTATTTTAAGATATAATGATTTTTAGTTTGTCAAATAGTAGATTATATCAATATAAATGAATTAATGACAATTATTCTCAATTATATTTATCGTTTGCTGTTTTGCTGCGATTCATCCTTAATATTAGATAATAAGTATAAAAGTCGACGGTGCTGAACCTTGATGAACACTATCGATTGGCTCCTAACGTGGAATTGCTATTGGTAAAACAGTGTGTGTTCGCAGAATCCCGAGGAAGGTCTATTTATCAAAGCCATTATAGAATGAGATTCTCAAAAGTTCTTTGATACTGAAGACAAACGAAGCACGAAATCTCTCCTTTTGGCATTCTCTTATCAATTTGTGTTGAAGTTTTCTTATCATAATTCTGACCTCTCCAGTATGAGGCAAAGTTTTCTGCATTGCATTTGAATCCATTATACCAAACTTTCATTTGCTAAAAAAAACATTAAGTTTTTCTGCGATCGGACACGAACATGCTGTGACAGAGGGGCCATAACCCTTTCTACTTATAACTTCTACAACCTTATCATGTATAGTACGTCAAAAATTGATAATAACTAAAACACCAAAATTCGATCTCATAAGACATTATTATTCCTATACAATATGAAAACATACCATTTTTTCTTGTTTTACATCGCACAAAAACTTACTGTTGTTAACATCAAAGTTGGTCTATTTTTCATGAAAATTTTTCAACAAATAGCTATTTTGTCAAGTCTTTTATGAAAAACTGAACACTCGCAAATTGACAGTTAATTTATAACATATAAAACAGACTGCAATACTATTTCATTTATGTTTTCAAACTCTGAAAAACGTTTTAGAAATCCTTTTCATGATAAAGGTTTTCTAAAAAAAAGCAATAATGAAAAATCATATTGAAAAAAGATATCAAAATTATATTTGATTTTCTTCCTAAAGAAAGGTTGCAAGTTATTTTTAATGCTGCATCCAAACTTTTGATGTCGATTTAGTTATCTAGAATAACACTAAATTTTCTCAAAAGTGAATTCTAAATTCGTTTTTGTCTACATATTTTTTATTCGTTTTGTCAACAGTTCGGTAACGAAAGAGTTGGTCATGAGGGCCTAGGCTTGATGACAAAACAAACTGCCAAACATTCCCAGAACACCACAAAGCTCACCTTTCCTGCCTCTCTAACCAAGATATTTCAAACAGTTTTTTTAAATAGAATGAAAATTAATGAGAAAATATCTACTGATCAGAAATTATTTCCAGTAAAAAGGTTTACTTAGCTGCACTTTAATACCTACAATGGAAATGCAAAACTATAACCTCAAAAATTTCACATATTGAACAAGCATCTTCTGACCTTAAAATCACAGATTCTGATTACATAAAAATTGTATGTTTTGCTACATATTTGAAGCTTGTGAACAATTTCTGTTACAAAATTTTCTAGCCCCAACCTAATTCCACATCAAGAAGATTTTGCTTAACGGTTCTACAAGAATGAAATACATTACAAGCATTTTGAGAATACCTACTTTACTGATATCCGGATTTCTGAATGCCGCGCAAACAGAGAACAGGAAAAAATACAAATCAGTTTATTAAAACAGAAAGTAATTCATTGCTGGGTCCAAGCAACATGACTGGTTGAACGTCATCTCTTTTGTGCGTGCTTAATAAGTCACTAACTTCGAAAGGTTCTTTAGGCGGTGCAAAATAAATTAACTGAAGTGACATGTTTCCTTTTCGACAAAGGAGGCACTCTTTGATGAATAATTTCGCTCATAGGCAGATTAAAACAACTATTTTACAATTTTTATTTTGTTGCAGGCCCTGCTCTTGCTGGAAAAATTACGCAATCAACACACAATCCTTACAACAAGCATTGTTATTTACACAAGTCAGACTAAAAAGATAAATATAATCAAAATTTATTCACAAAACAAACCGAATTCCTACTTACGAAATCCTGGTTTAAGCTCGAATTGATATTTACACTTATTATGTTAGTTTGAGCGCTTGTGATTGGAATGTCAACGCTTTCTACATTGGAGCTCCTTTCTTTCGGTACCACATGCAGGATGTAGACTTTATTTGTCTTGTTTGCAGCAATAAGCTCCTTCGTATCAAATTTCCAATCGGCATTTCGCAACTCCAGACTTTTCAAGTACACGCCTTTAATTGGTGGCAATAGCTCATCGCTTTCTTGAAGTACCTACAAAAAAGGAAAACATCATTCTTTCAAAATCCAAAGTGTTTGTGTAAATCACATTTACGTTAATAAAAATGATCCTTATTCTGGAACTGACGCCGTAAGTGACGCAAAATTTGACGTTGGCAGTTAAGATAGCTTGTTTAATCGGAGGATCCGTAAGGGTGGTTGCGATTGTGCTGCGTTATGTCGTCGATCAATTACGAAATAATGTTTTTACATGACTGTTAGAAAACCGAGTCCCAGAAGTCCAATCATACCACTTTTCATTTAGTACCAAAACAAAATGCGAAATCTTGATTGGTCATACGATCACAATCAGATTTACTTTAGTTTGCACCGCTCTTCTGTAAATGCTCTCGAAAATTCCTTACCAAGCACGTGAGCCTGTATTTCTTTTTAAAAAAGGGTCAATTTAAAAGGATCAATCTATCAATTTAAAAAAAATAGGCAAAGGTCATCTATCCGCAAAGAAAACATTTCCTTTAGGCGTGGAATGCTTTCATTCAAATTCAAGTTTTTCAGCCAAGCGATACCGTGATATTTTAGCTAACACGATACCGATGATCATCTTAGCTAAACACAGAAAATTTGCAGCGTTTAGAATCAGATACATTACGACAGATGAAAACTGAATTCAGTATCAGGTTCTAAATGATGACATCATTGATGTTTTTTTCAGCTTACCTTTCCTTCCCAATGTATTTCTCCAACTTCTGCAAAATTTTCGTGGCAAAAATCTTCCATTACACTAGCAAAAAATCCTCTAAGATGCGGTATCATATTTACATCGAATCCCAAAGGCTGCCGAGATTTCGGTCTTATGTAACTCAACAATGCATTGGCGATTGCACCCAGGCCTGTGACCCATTCTTGCCACTCTTTGTATGGCAATAAATTCAGAATTGGCTTATACTCCCTCAGTTGCTTTTCCAAGACACATATTTTCGCTCTAGAGGCACCTGTAAAGTAAACTTGAAGACTGAAGACTGGATAAAAGTGACAAAAAAATTGGAAAAAAGTAGCTTTCGTTAATAATTTGGATAGAGTTCATGGTGCTGTGTGATGTTTTGAAGGACAAAGAATAGTTTCCAGCCCAAATAATTATTGATTGTATACAATACAGGGCAAATCAAGCTAATATTTCAAGACCCATGATTGCTTACACTACTTAATATTACAGTTTTGTTTTTAAGTCAGCATAACACAATTGCAATTGAAAAATCGCACCTTTTTTCGTCGACGTTTGTGATTTACCAAGAAATTCCATAACCTTTTCGCAGAACTCTTTCATCGTCTTGATTTCTCGGTGAAAAAACTGGTAAACTGCCTTAGACAAACGTGAAGTGGTTTTCTTTGCCAATGCCTCGTGAATACTTTGTAGCTGTTTTAATACATCTCTGCTGTCATTTTGTTCAAATCCACAGCCATCGTTGTTGTCATGCCCTGATTGACTGTACATCGTAAGAGATTTTGAGCCTCTTTCGAACTCTCTAAAAGAGATTCAATGCTAACATGCAACAAAATCGAAATCGAAAATCCAAGAGAATACTTTAAAAACAGATAAATTTTAATTTTTGAAAAGAATATCAAAGCGTGTAGTGTACCTTTTTAGTATTTTCAGATGAAATGGGATAAAAAACTAGATCGGCTAGAGTCAAATTGCCAGATATCAGTTATGAGCCCCTTAAACAAAAGAAACACTAAAGGAAGGTTTTGAAAACTTCGAGAACAGCTTACACTCATTTTTTATACGAAACAAAGGTCGATGTTGAGTACTCCAGTTTCTTAATGTTCTGGAAATTTCAATACTCATTGTTTTAAGAGTTTCTTAATTATGATGTCATGAATGATGTTATGAAATGTTCGTGACCTTTCTATCACGTCAAGAGATTCGCTTACGTTCTGATGCTGTATTTAGATGTGGGAAGTATATTTTTATCCCTTGTGTCTAAATTCTAGGCCAACATGTTCTTGGATTTTACAAATTTCGTTGTTCTCAGTTTTTTCATCATTAATAGTTTCTTAATTTTTATTACTTCGAGTGCTGAAGAACTTAATTTTTTCTGACTGTCCAGTACTCGATTCTTATAGCCAGTTTCTTATAAAAAAAATGAATGCATACTATAGCTCTCAGCCCTATTCTTTACCTACTTATCCTCACCACAGATAGAGATCCTAGTTTTTCTCAAGGATTGCACGGTATTTCTTCATAACCGTCTAAAACAGCAAAAACAACATCTAAGTGTATAAACAAAATCCAAATTTTTACCTTTCAGATTGTGCAATCACATTTATTATAGATGAAATGACTTCACTTTTGGACTCAGAAGCCACAGGGAAATGCGGTGCTTGGTTGCTGATGTGAGCAGCGAATGTTTTCGCAAAGCTTTTGTGGTCGGTAACTGCATTCCTGTCTTTTAAGTGTTTCATAATCTCGTTTCGGAATTTTCGATAGGCAGTGAATCTATAAAACAGTAAAACAGTATAATAATATGGAATTGAAGCCCCTTTCATGAGCCTTTTATAAACTGTTCAGAGGCTGCCAAGGTTCAAGGGCAAAACCCAACTAAACGAAGCAAATCTGCAAGTTTGTTTGGCAAAACTAACAATAGCTTGCAACTCAAATAAAAAGCTTCAGAAAAGGCGACATAAGTACCCGAAAAACGTATTATTTTCACCATCCTGTTCTTCATCGTGTTGCTCATCTCTGAAACCACTTTCGTGGATCGATGCATTCAACTGTTGGTTGGTTTTGGCTTGAAACTTTTAGGAAAGACAAAAAGAAAGGATATGAAACAGTATTACATGAGAAACAAATATAAAAAAGGCTTCAATTTTCAGGATGCGATTTCTTATTTCGACCATCCGTCTTAAGTATGAATTAGCGTAAACCATATTATTTAAAAATAGTAATTCTACCTTCTTTTTAGTAGACTTTAGAGTAATCTAACATCTCTACATAGCTAGCAGTCATTGCTACTCCGCCAGTCATTTTCACACATCGAGAGGTCAAAGCAAGCTAACGGCAGGTAGAAAATTCCCAGCGTTTTGGTATGATCGAGTTTAATCGAATTTGTTTCAAAGATTGATATCATTTAAAGAAAACAAATAATACCTTGAAGTTATTGTTTCCTTTCGTATGACCATATATCTTCTCGTCCCAAGCAATTAGCAGTCCTTTCTTGGAAATTGCCACTGGTATTTTAAAATCAGCTGTGCATTTGAAGATGAACCAAAGCCGGAATATTCTTCTTTGACCAGTAGAATGTCTCCAATCGTGTTGATTGGTGCGATCGTTTTCAGTTATTTCCTAAGTTTAAGCACAAAATAGACACGTAATGAATAGACTGGCTAAGGAATAGAGATATTTTGATATTTAGAATTTTGATTCAGTAAAAGCTCTTAGAATTACTTTCAAAAGGTTTCTAAAAGAAGTATTTTTCTAACATAATTGAAAATTTCTAAAGAACGAGTACCAGCTTTAAATTGTAGATGGGCAAGTAGCACAACACATTTGCGGTCTTTGGTGTCGATGTCTTTCTTGTGTAGAACATATCAAAGTCTCGGGGAGGGGGGGGGGGTTACTAAGCCTTGTCATGAACGAAGAAGTGCAATTTTTGTTCAAAATTTGGACCCATAATTCCACATATTTCTGAAAAAATGTGACCAATAATTCGGCAAACATGATGAAAACTATACCCATAATTCCGCAAGGCAAATAACAATTTTTTAAAACACAGCAAAATCATCAAACAAATTTCTAACGTCCTTCCCCCATCCCCTAAAATCTCAATTTCACACAAATTCCACACTTGCATTACTAACTGGACATTTATTTTGTTTATGCTAAATTACCCTTTCTAATAATTTTGCAATAATTTCCCAAAAGGGTATCCATAACTCTGCATGTTTCTTCGAACGGTACCCATAATTCCGCACAAATTTCAAAAAGTGATACCCATAATTCTGCACTTTTCAGAAAAAAGGTACCCCCAAACAATGGCACGTCCCCTTACCTCAAACCTATTAAGGTACACCCCCCCCCCCCCCCGAGACCAAAGTAGATAATTCAGCTAGGCAATGTCGGTTTAAAATTTGCATCTCATCGTTTAACTGAAATGGTTAAGCAAGTATCTGTCTTTCAAATAGCTTTGCCAAAATTTTTTTATAGGCTCATGATGGCGAATTCTTGCACTGTTTCCTACCTCAATCAGTCTCAGGAACTCTCGATTCCAGCTCTTAACAAGATGGCAATTTTCCAAAATAAGCCACTTCTTTGAGGTCCCCTTCACATCCCTCAACACTCTCACGGCCTCAACCAATTGACTTGGCACTCCAAAACTGATTGTTATTACTTGCACATTAAGCGATTTTCCAAGATTCTCAATCGTCAAGGTAGCATCTGCAAGCCAAGTAAAGAGCAAGCATTTTCCCATGTAGTTACTATTAACGACAAACATAAAAGATCGGACAAAGACCACCCGCACTTTAAATTAAAAGAGACTCAACATGTTGGAAAAATAATGAATCTACTATCTGGATAGATACACGCAGGAAAACTAATTAGCAGAAGGCTCTCAGCAACTGACAACTAAGAAACAGAACTCTTTTCCTGAAAAAATTTTCTGCGTTTAAGGTCTTTTTTAAATACGAGAAGACAATAGACACCTCTTTATACCTGACAGTCACTTAAGTGACAAAGGTGTCAATTTTGAAGAGGTTTTACTGAATTTTGGGTCTATTGCTTGCATGATTATAAATTGTTTGCTAGAAATGATAAATGTTAGTAGACTGAAGAGCTGCAAAACACATTGTGACTTAAGCAAAGCCTAAACTATAGCCTCAGTTTTCCTACCTTCTTCGAGGATGTTGGCCCGTCGTTGAGGTAAAAGAACCACTAAAGGTGTACTTGGCAAAGATTCTTCAACAACGTCTGCAATGTTTCGGCTGATTACTTCAGTAAAAGGAGGACCAAGGATGTTGAGAATAAGATTCTGAAAAATTGCTGCTCGCTAAAAGGGAATATAATATAATATTTCTCTATAGATTCATGATAGAAAATAACTGATTCAAAAACTTAAGAATAAATAAAGCAAAGAAAACATCAAAATGAAAACAAAGCAGAAAGAGAGCTTTGTAATGTAAAATAACAAAAATCAGTTTGGGAAAGTTTTTAAACGCAACCTTCCATAGAACAAATTACTAAGGGTAAAATTTGGTGAACTGTGTCGAAACATTCAAAAAACCTATCAGTAAATATTTTCAGAAAATCTTAGAAAAGTATTATGATTTTCTTTTACCCACTTTGCTTAGTTTAAATGTAAATATTGATGGCTTCGAAAAAAGCAAACATTTTACAACATATTGGCTAAAAGCTTTTTCGTCTGACACTCCTCAAAGCATAAAACGTCAAAATCCGGTCATGCGTGCCTTTTTCTGATTGGCCTATTTCGATCCACAACTGGGTATATATTTTTCATCGTGCTCTTTCGGAACCTTATTCTGACGATTTATGCTCTGCGGAGTGTCAGACGAAAAACTTTTAGCCAAATATGTTGTAAAATATTTGCTTTTTTCAAAGCCATTTTCAAATTCTGTACCGCCAAAAAACTGTTCATAAATATTAATTCCTTACACTCACCTTGCAATTGATAAATGGGAGATGAAAAAGGATAACAAAGACAGGTGGGCTTTGCTACAAGTCTATAAATCCTAGCATCATAAAAAATAGGTATGCTGAATCTAGACAGAGACAATACTGGGTTCCAAAAGATTTAAGATTGCTTTTCTGCGGTTGACTTTGAATTCAATAAAAGAAATCAAAATTCCAGGGTAGTATACGGTACGAATATCATATAGTTACCTTTGACGGTAATACGGCAAGCCAGAGCAATGCTTTGGAAAACAGACTAAGATTTTCATATCCACATGGGCAAGAGCAAATCAGATTGGGAGACATCTGAAATGTAGCACGAGGAAAGTCGTCAAACAAGTAAAAAACTTTTGCTTATTGCTAACTGTATTAGGTATTCGAAATAAATGAAGATGGCAAATATGAAAAACCATAGGCATAGAAACGCAAATTCAAGGAATAACGTTGCTAATTAACTTACTTGAGGCAATAAGGGCTAACTGAAGTAAGCAAACACAGCTGTTTGCGTTTTTTATCATAAACTAGATTTGATTTTAAGAAGAGATTCAAAAAAGAAGTTTTCAAGACATTGTCACTAAATTTAAACAGCATACACTGAAGTACTCTCTCCACTGGCTCTGATGCTTCTCAAATGATTTAAGGATACCATCGAACTCTTCAATCTCCTTAATATATGTCAGTCGGTGTCTTAGCTGCAAAATAAATGCGGCATGGAGATAGATCTGAGTTGAAGGCTTAGCGTTATGAATAAGCAAAACAAATGCCACAGGGTTGCTATGTATTCCCTTGCTTCCCGTGGTATCGCTGGTAAACTTTTGCATGTTTTGTAAAAATTTAATGCGAATATAAAAAACAAATCTAAATATAATGATCAACAATAAAAGATCAACATTATTAACTTTAGTTGACATTAAACTGAAACATCAAGCTAAAATGACAATTTAGGAACATTTTACACCTAATATTTGAACGAAAATTTTTGAAAGGATAATATAGCATAATCTTTTTATCTTTCTTTATTTACTTAGTAGAATCTACTCACATCATTATCCATCCAGTCTGAGTCTGGTAATGAAAGCACTTCATTTTCAATTGAACATAATTTCAATAACACTTTGTAATGTGTAATTGTAATCTTTCCATCTTTTAGATGTCCTTCCAAAATTGTTAGTAGTGGAAAAAATGGCACATGCTCTGAAAAAAGGCAGACAAAAGATAAGTAGAGCATGGATATTAACCAAGTCAAGTAATCTAATCGATTAGAAATCAGGCAAAATTTTTATAATATTAATGTGATTTTACGGCTGTTTAAATTCATAAAGCTTTACCCTCAGACTTGCAACTGTATAATGAAATTCTTTATATCAATACGACATATATCTTTATACCAAATTATAATGAAGAAGTAAACAAAAAGTAAAACAAATTTTAACAGTCTGCAGTTAATGCCACGTATATAAAGTTTTTCTTGCCCTGCAACATTAAGCACTTAAAAAAATGGCCTCTAGAAAAGTCAGGTTACCTTTAAAAACATTAAGGCAAACACGCTTGTAAAGATCCAAAGTAAATTTGGCATTAATCTCAGCTGCCCTTGCACTGATCGATCCCGATTCGGCTTTTCTCCTCTTTGCCTCCTCCAGCGTTCTTCTTAATTGTTCATCAAAGAAAAACAACGGCATTCGATAGAATTGTTCCAATTGCCCGATCATTGAGATCACCCTATGCAACATCGAAGCATGAAAAGCAACTTGGTAGTAATCTTGGCGTCTGGCTTCCAACTCACTTTGGAAAATCTATGTGTTGAAAAAGATAGAGATTGAACGCAAAAGATAGAGAGATAGAGAAGAAAATACATTGAACGCAAAAGCGTTTCATTTGAAGGGAACTTTTAGCCTTAAATTTTTTAAATCTATTAGCAAAATTTCCAATCCAAGACATTTTTCCAAATCTGAGAAAAAAAGCTTTATCTAATGGCGATTTGCAAGTTGCAACAGACGTCTGGTGTACGTTGCTTGTTGGGAATAAAATTGATTTACAAGTAAATGTTTAAGCAAGGAATATTCACCAGTCCTTCGTCAAGACGTTCTTCTGTAACCGTGAGTTGCTTTCGGCTTTCCATTACAGCATCAAGTAGTGACGTTTCTTCCAAAATTTCCCCGGAAATGTTGCAAACTCTGTCTAAAATGGACTCCTGAAAGAAAAGATTAAAATAAGGTGAAAATACGTAACAAACTAAATACAAAAAAAATGCTGACAAGAACCGATGATAGTTATATTGTTTCACCACAAGACAAAGTTACCTTTCTCGTTAAGATGACTCCGTAAAATTCTCAGACACAAGGAAGCAGACAAATACTTTCATTTCAGTTAATTCAATATTCAATAGCTATATTCCCAAAAGTCCTGTTTCTGCCTTCTAGTAATTTATTCATTACCTGTATTCTCCTTTTTTCTTGTCGAAGGTAAAACAAGTCAAAACGCAATGATCGCCTTTGGCTTTCGAGTTCAGGCTTTTCAGACTGTAAAGTTAATGAAGTGAATCTGTTTTCCAGGCCTTCTTTGCTCATGGTCAAATCAATCACCAACGCTTTATGCAGTGGCAGTATGAATCTATTGCATTTATTGAAGTCCATGGTTACAGCTGCGCTGAGGTATAGTCTGAAATTAGGATGGCACTGAAGTCTCGCGCTCTCGTGTTGAATGTAAATATCATCACCTTCTGGAGTTGAAAATGTTCTACTAAGAATTGAGGCGAGGAATGTATTTTTTACACCCCTTTCTATGTGATTTACTAACACTGGTATGCCTTTCGCAACAGCAGCTTTCAACATCTGGTCTAGAAATAGAAAATAAAAGATGGTTGTCGTAATAATACAGCTCAGTTTATCCATTTTGTAATTTCTGAAAGAAAATTCATTCTTGTTAAAGAATGGTGTCAAGATGTACTGCATAACGCATATCAAAGTTCTTTTGAAGAGTTATGAACTGAATTCCTAGCTAAAAAGACTGGAAGGAAACCACATCGGCATAATAAACAAACAAAGTTCTCAAAGAAGCTAAAGCATTTTGTTTAGCTATTATTAACCAATGACCTGTTAAAAACTGCTACACAAAGCATACCTAAATCTGCTGCATCTGCATCAACAATGATTAATGTATTTTCAGTTAACTCCACGAGCGGCGAAGGCGGACGTATGTCAGTAACTTCCTTGAGACCAGTCTAAAAAATCACCAGCGTGATTATCAAGTTAAATTCGACTAAGTATTTCAATCTTGAAAGAATTTTGAAACTGGGAGGTTTTTGAACAAAAATACTGAATTTTCTTCAAAGCTTCAAATAAAAAATAAAATTGCTGAATTGACGAATAGTTTGCCCCGGCTTGTAAACGAATAGGCATAAATTCATATTATGATAATTCTTTATAGCTCATATTTCTCACGCGAGCGCTGGGTGCTTTAATTTTATGACTATTCACTGTAAAGTTTTTTTTTATCCCTAACTACCAAGTTAACTTAATTTTTCACGCCAATTTGGAACTTTCGTCTGCATCAACATTCATTTCTTTAAACATCTTGTGCTACCAGCCTATTGCGAAATGTGCAAAGAAACCAATAGGCCTGTTGCCAAGAGTGTATTTCAGAGAACTCCAGAGGGATCAGAGGCACGGGTCTCCCAAAAGGAGCAACAGCTTTAATATGCTAGCGACGGTCCTGCTATTATTCAAACTGTATATTTGAAAGTACCTTAGTGTAGAATTTGTTGAGAAATGCAGATTCGTTTGTAATAGCGGAAAAAGAGCTGATTGGTCTTTGTGAACTTGCTCTTGATTCTGATTGGTCCGTTAATTTTGGGGTGCCAGACTCGACATCATCAGTAGCTATTGAAAATACAGACACATCAACAGACTAAGTAATGCAGACAAACTAGTATTAAAACATGTTTTGGAACATTCGTGCTTGCCGATATCGATTCCACCGGGTAGCTTTGCTTGGGAATGTAATATTTAATCTTACGAAGACAAAGAAGAAAACCAAAAGTTACACTGCATGTTTGACCTATCAAATTATCTATGGCCTAGGCATCTTTATAAACGACGGGGTTTCACTTGGACTAGAGGGGACATTGCGCACCTGAATAAAAAATAGTCCCAACGTAGTTTCTGAACTTGCTAAAAATTGAACTACATATAATGAAATTTTACAAATCAAGATATTACAAAACCACCTACTAGAAAATATAGAAAGTCTTCCTCTTTCTCTTTCGTGAGAGAGAAGATTCTCTGACATAATGCTAGATTCCAAGATATTGCCTTTAGTATTTGGTCTTGGTGGACTTTCATTTTGTAGGTCACCTTGCACAAAAGATTTTTTCACCAACACATCCGTTACTGTCCCTTTTAAATCATAATTCTTTTCTGTGGATGTAGGGTCTACGGAGAAAACTCTAAGTTGTAATAAAATGGCTAGATTCTAAAAGAAAAGACTTGAAAAGGGCAATATAGACAAGAAATACTACAATCTAAAACCATAGAAATATTGTATAAAAATCTGTATTAAAAATTAGTTGAAGCAAGATACTTTCTAAAAACTGCGAAAAAAACAAGATCAACCTCTTCCACTTTGTTATTATTTCAATTGCTGTACTGCAAAGCAATCACGAGAAGAACTCTGCATAATCCCCTACATAAGCTCGAGAAAAAATTTGAGTTACCTGATTTATCCCATTCTCCAGACAATCCTTCTTCTATGCTCCGTATTAAGAAGGGAGCCTGCTCTTGAGGATCTATCAAGAGAGGCCAGCATTTTTTGGCAGCCAGGCTACATGTCCTAGTACAAAGTGCATTTGTGATAACGGCAATATCACTGGGAATCCCTTTCCTTCTCCATTCAATCAGCTCATCTTCACTACTTAGAATATCAGCAACTGAAAATTCTTGGTCCAAGGGAATCTGCACCTGTCCATCCAGAGTCCTAATACCCTTCGCGCAAAAATCAACCCACTCGTTCTTTAATCTATTTCGGACCTCGTCTCCAAAAGCACTAAGGTAGCAGACAGTAGCTGCTGTTAGCAATGCATCTCCAGCTGCAGTGCGAAGCTTCTTCTTCAAATCTGATATCCTCTCATTCCAATGCTTTGTGTATATACCCATGATTTCGAGAAGATTGTCAGCTTTTTTCTTTCCACGTTTCAGTGTCTGAAAAAGCAAAGATGTTTTTGAATATCTATAGTAAAGTAAAAAAAATTCCTTTCACTTAACTAACATCCTTCCAAATGCGTTGGAAAAACTACAAGGAGGTTTCACAAACAAAGAACCTCTTACCTGTAGCTCCTTTTCCAAACTCTTTGTTTCTTTCATCTTATCTTTAAACACCTCTATAGAATCTTCAAGAGCTGCTTTCATTTTATGAGAGTAAACACGCTTTTCACCAAGCAGAGCCTTTGCCTAGAAGAGACAACAATAAGAAACATGGCCTTGAATCTGAGTATTAACAATTTGTGAAAATTAGTCCAAAAACTTGGCTTTATTTTGAAATAAAGCCAAATTTTAACTAAATATTATTTGAGCCACGGCAATATAAAGTGAAAGGAAAATTAATTTCTTTCCCTATTAATTTCCAGTGCTGGGTTTACGTTTATTTTGCAGCTTTTAATTTGTGAACAAATATTGTAAATAATCGAAGTTGTAGCCCATTCTGACTCATCATAATTGCATTCAAAATATTATGAGTAGCAAAATGATTGGGGCTCCATGGTATTAAATACCCTTTTACAACTTTGTGCAATACGATTATTTGTGGTGGATTATTTCTTCAAACACTTTTTTGTGACAAATTTTACTGTCCATGTAAAAAGAAGTCTATTCTGCGTTTAACGAGTAAAACTGATCGAAATCTTTTTGTCATTTGAAGATAGATGCTAAGTATCAATTAAAAACAATTGAACTGTCCATTCAAGAACATGATAAAAAATTAACGAGTCTGAAAAGATGGCGACGAAGCTCACCTTGTTAAGTCGCTTCTCAGCCTCTTTCATTTCCTCTTGTTTCGGCTTGAATGTGTGCAATACATTACAATAATTATACACAGCTCGAATCCAAACCGAAAGGGAGCTTGCAGCTTTACTTATATCCAATAAAAACTCTGGTGATGATTCTGCAGATTGGCTGAATTTCTCAAGTTTCCTGAAGAGATCATCAGATATTTTGTCTTTATCGTAGAAAACAAGGTCTTGGAAAAAGTTCTCGCGGATAAGCAATAGCTTTGCGTCCTCCCAGCTGAAAGAAAGCGAAAAATATTGTTATAATCGTTTGTAGACTCAAATGTCTAGTTCTTAAAATGTAAGAAATAAATTCACGAAGAAAGAAAGTCACTTACAAAACATAGTTTCTGAAGATAGCTTATTGGAAGGAGAGCCTTTACTTTCAACATCAGAGAAAATTCTTATTCTAATGAACCCCATTTCAACAGTCAAAACTTTACCCTCAATTCAGAAAAAATATCCCTTGGCACTTATTCCATTATTCAATCGTCTCTTTAAGTTAATTTTTTTTACTTGCACCGTATATTTATCAGCCCCACTTTAAACCATTCTTGGACCTTGTTGTTGCTCAAAGGAAACTGTCACATCTAACAGTCACAACCCCCGAATCCCCTGATAATTAATAGGAGTCACTCTTACCAGCGTCCTTTACACATCTCTGTCAAACATTCATAAAAATTGCACCAAAGCGACTTACTTGGCTGGTTTTTCAAACATTAGGCAGATCATATCAGCAACAAACTTGACTCCAACTGGCGGCGCCCTGTAGCTCCTCATCTCTTCAACATCGTGAATATCCAGTGACTTCAGAGCAGCCAAAGCAGCCTCGTAGACAGGAGTAAGCTACGTACAGAAAAGCGTCATGTGTGAAAATTTATTTACTTTTTATTTCCTTTTCATGGTTTCTTCCATTGCTGCTCTGCCTAAAGTTATTTGCATAATGTTTGGAAAAGTAATTTGCTTCGTTTAAGTCAATTTTTCTTCACCATATACGCAAATCATTCTCACAGCTTATTGCTTTGATTCGGTAGTCAATAGTAATCAATTGACGCCAAAATTTAACTTTCCTTGTCTTTTTATCTTCTTTATCTTGAAGTTAAATATGAAATTGTAAAAAATGGGCATGCCATACATTTGCTAGTCACCTGATGGGTGTGGCATCAAAATTCAACCATTATCCCTCGGGCAAATAAAATCCAACCATTAAAACATCGCCCTCCCCAATCCTTCCACTAAAATGTGTCCTTACCTTTAAGCAAAAACTCATCAAGAACTTTCTGTAGATTTCGCAGATTAAGCATCGAAAATTTTTCAAAACGAAAGGATATAGACATAAATATAGTGCAAGAAGTGAATCTAAATTATTTAAAACATTAACGGGTTTTAGCAGCATTCGCGCATTTAAACTGTAATTAGAAGCATTTGCTAGCAATAAGGCAAGACAGCAGTGTCATTCCTACAAAGCTGTTAAGAGGAAAGCAATGTATTACCATACGTACTTTACCAAACTCTTCTTTTGCCTCCTCCCTCAAAACTTGTATTGGCTGCTTAAGGCTTTCTACCTCCTTCTGCTGGTCGACACATGCCTGCTTTGAATTATGATATTCCTGCGTAGCAACTTTTACATTATCTTCTGAAGTCTTCAGCTCTGACTTGGCGGTTTCTAGTAATGGCGTCAAATCATTGATACTTTTCTCTACATTGTCAACGTATCTTTCTGCCTCTTTAATTTTATCCGTTGCTGCAGTCAGACGAGCCAACAAATCCTGAAATGAATTACAACTCTTAAAATATCTGAGAAAATCGCTCCAATCATTCTGTTCTGTTACAGAATGTGGGTGATCCCATGGAAGACGGGGTCTCAATATCGCCCTTAGACTAATAATGAAAAAAATCAAGATAACACGAAGGGAAGTTTTCAAATAGCAAATTTGCATATAAAAAACCTGAGACTTTCACTGTTTGTCTGGAAATAAAAAAAACATAAAAATAGTTTAATATCATAGCAATCAACAATCTTATCTGCCTTGTTGCTGACCACATACCTAACATTCAGAGTGTATTAATGCGAGAAAACATATTGCGGAAAGGACCTTTTAAAAAACGAATTTTAAAATTAGAACAATAGTAAATACTATAATATTTTAGGCTCACCTCTTTGGTCTGACAAATCGCATTACAAAGTGTCCGAAAGAGCTCGACAAGCTCAATAAACTTAAGAGGAGAGAAAATGTCCAAACCAAGGTCTTTAAAATCCTTATCCAACGAATTCCGTGCAGAGAGATGGAAATGTGCCATTGCTATATAAATTGCACTGAGCTGTCGATCTCTGTTGTCCATTTCCCACAAAACCTTGAAGAAGAATTCATTCTTTCCTTTCGATAGCAGCCATCTTTCGGCAACCTCTTTCAAGATATCGACAGTCCACTCACAGTATATGTCTACACACGCAATACGAGTCAAGATATTGGGATATTCTTCCGCTATATCACTTAAACTTCCATGCCAAGTGCATAGGATTATATGTAGGTTTGTCATTATACGTCTAAGGAAACGGTCCTGTGCAACTACTTTGCTTTCGGTTCTCCTCTGGCCAACTTGTCCGCCAGGTAATAAATGGTTGCCAATCGCCGTGAGCTCGTCCTTCGAATATAAATCTGGGCAGGTTCCTGGAAAATTAAAATCACTCGCGCAATTTTCTTACTGAACAATAATCGATTTTACATTAAAAGACAAGTAAAAAAAATCGAGTTAATTAAGTTATTAATTTGTGCAAAGAAGTACAGAAACGAATCATTCAATGCAAAGTGAGATGATGCAGTACTTCGAGTCGGTAAATAGAAACTAGTTCTACATATTAGAATTTAAACAGCAAACAATTCCGCTAAAATGATGTAGAAAGCGAGAACTAACTTAAAGCAATGCGACAGATAAGGTTAATAACAACATCCAAAATTACCTTCAACCATTAAAGATGCAACGTCTTTCATCCCCTCTTTGGAAAGTCCTTCTTGAATGAAGAGAACGACGGGCCTTCCTTGAAGACCAGCAACAAAACAGGCATCTTTCACAATCGAACGGAAATGACTCTGGGTGGAAAGGGCAGGCCCCGATACAGTCATCATCTGTATTAAAAATGGAGATTTCCTGATTAATAGGTACAAATGCGAAACAATGAAGAGCAAAGATAAAAATTATTCAGAATCATCCACTATCCATTGTATAGTATGGTATGGTATGGTATGGTATGGTATGGTATGGTATGGTATGGTATGGTATGGTATGGTATGGTATGGTATGGTATGGTATGGTATGGTATGGTATGGTATGGTATGGTATGGTATGGTATGGTATGGTGTGGTATGGTATGGTATGGTATGGTATGGTATGGTATAGTATGGTAGATGGTATGATGTAATTAAGCAAAATTTATAGCACTTACTTTCATATTTGCGAGTTTGGCCACGAGGCTTGCTATATTTGCCCGCCCATGCCCATTGGTAGAAACAAGTAAAGCATGTCCGCCTGGTAGCGCCTGTAAGCAACAAAAGTCGTCTTTGAGAGAATGTAAAAATACAAAGTTTCAAAATGCTATCTACAAATATAGCAAATATTGTCTGAAAACAAACAACTTTTTGCAAAAAGACTAAACTCTCAAAGCTGGTTATTTAAGACACATCAGACTGTTTAACTGAAAAAAGTAGGAATAAAGAAGGAAAAAATGACAGTAATGATGCATTAATTCGCGGATCATATTGATAATAAAACTGCTACTCACCAAAATCCTACTAATTCGTACAGCATGCTGCATTGCATCCTTATAGAGAACCAAATCCACCTGTTTAGAATCAGATGATATGTTGATGTTCAAAGATTTCCTAAGAGCCTCTTCAACATGCTGATCCTGACATTCAACGTAGCCCTTGTCGTGTTCACCAGCACCTTCAGCCCCAAGTGAGCCATATAGAAATAGGTGCTTAGTGAATTTGATATCTGTTAATGCTTTTTCTTCACCGAGCAAATGCTGAAAGGTGATCAATGGGCCCGCATAATCAGCTGTCCTACTCGACTCTATGTCTTTGAACTTTACGCGATTTTTGCCAGTCTTTTTTTCTAAGCTTGATGATTCTGTAATGAAGATGTAGCATGTTTATAAAGAAATGCTCTTGAAGAATCAATCTTAAGAATATAACTTTTAGAAAATGGACGTTAAATGTTGTCAAAGAAAATACATTAAAAATCCATAGGGCATTCATTTTTAATTACTTATGACAAATTACTGTTTTCTATTTTAAATAATCGAATTAGACTAGTTACTATGTTGTAGCTTAAATTATATTCGATTTAAAATTAGATCACAAACAAACAAACTGTAACCTATCTCAATACCTAATGAGGTGATTTTCACACCCAATTGCTAAACTTTTCTAAGCTACTACAAGCTATATACCTCTTGATAAGATCTGGTGTTCATTTGGGTCAGTCATTCGATTCTCGATATTTCCACAAAAATTTTCCATAACTGTATCATTCAGGATGGCAGAAAATGTAACTTGATCTTTGTTTTCAACCATTCGGTCTTGAAATGAGCGGCAAACCTCGTGACACCATAATCGAATGATTGTGCGAATCAGCGGTGAGACAGAGGCTGGAAATCGATCAATTGTGCTAAGATGTGTTGGCAAATTGCTCAGAGAAAGGCTGCAATAAAATTTGACGTGTTAGAGCCAACGAGATCATGCGAAAGAAGTTTCAAGCCCTATAGAAAGCCCCATTTTTAAGTACAATAAGAAAAGCTCCATCGAAGTAACTAATGGCTCTAGGATTGATTAATTATGAAATTTAACATTCGTTAAACCGTGTGCGATTGTTTTACTTTCTCCCTCTCTCCTCTACTATTTCCTTGTCCTGTCCTCAAATTCGCAAGAATGAGTATTAAAGCCGTGATACGTTATCTCTGAAAATACTGCAATACTCAAACAATTAGCACTCCCGCTATGTAAATGTATCAAAACACCTACAACATTCTTCACGTCGAAGTCTCGTTTTCGAAAAATATACTGCCAGATACAACATTATCAAACTGTGACCAGAAGCCACCTAGAACACAAACCAGAGGCAGCATCATATTCATTTTCCATCTTTTTTATTGACTTTTAGCTAGGTTAGCCACCTTTATTACACTTCATCGCATTATCTCACTTCTTATAAACTTGATAGGGTACGGTTTCACATCTAAATCGATATGACAGTCTTCGTGAGTTAGAAACGTAACATATTAATTACAAGTGCAAACCTTGTGTCTGGCTGTATTGCTCGATCGGCAGTTTTGAGATCTGGAAGGCTCTGGTTCACACCCGAATGTGCTCTATCAAGTAAGCCTTTTTCTGTTTTTCTAGCTTTCAATCTGCTTTTTGGAGAGTAGATAAAGACGCCTTTGGCTATCCGTGCTAGGTCGTGATGTGAGAATACAAAGTGTGGATTTGTAGGTGAAGGAGTGAAACTTTCTTTGATTTTACAGAAAATATCCACAGATGAACGGCTAAGGGCCTAGAAATAGAATGAAATAAAATAATAAACAAATAAAAACAAAAATTGAATCTTGTTTAATATCAAATATGAAAAAACATTGAAAATTCTACAATTAGGGCTGTGAGTGTTGAAAAACAACCTAGTTAAATTTTATGAGAATTTATATAAAAAATGATAGTATATTCTAATAAAGTAAAGAATTTCTCTAGCTTTTTACACGGTCGATAATGCCAAAATCTGACTGGTTATTGACTCACTGCAACATTAATTTAAAAAAAATTAAATTCTTTACTAGCTCTTTGTAGTAATCACATGACAGCCCTTATGAACTTCTCGATGTTTTTGTAGAAAATTTAACTACTTTCAAAAAGCAGCACTACAGCTAAGATATATCAAATATGATATTTTCTTTGCGATTGCGCATTGGCAATTCTTCACAGGAAATTAAAAAAAAAGATACAAAGAGCAAGTATTTGAAACGAACGCGTATAGCTAGAAGGGAACATGAGTTATGAATGAATCCCTTTGCTAAGAAGACGACAAAATCCACCAAAGAGACCCTGGCTTCCAGTCTGAGATGATAACAAAACAACAGATTTTACCTTTGCCAATGGTTCTATGTGTGTGAGGGAGTATGCAGGAAACTCCTCAAGCCACGATTTGTAAACACTTGCGTAAACAGTAACCAGGGATTCCTTTTTCAGGGCAGCCATGTTTATGATATTCATCCGTCTTGTCAGCCGAGAACTCAATGTGTAGTTGGAATTTTCTTGGCCATGAGCAGAAATCGGCACACACGTTGCTACAAATTGTAGGTTAGGGAAGTGCTGGAAATATTTTCTTTTATAGTTGAAAACTCCGCCTGTGAAATACAGTGTCAATTAAAGTTGCTGTTTTTTCGTGAATGGAGTAAATTAGGAGTAAAAGCGTTTGAGAACCAATGATTTTTTGAGTAGCTGAATAGGAAATATTTTAAAAAATTGAAGAGGATCGCGTCAAAATGTAGACAGTACAGCCTATCTTTGACCTGACAAACACTGCTTTCTTGAGAATGGGTTAATTTTTTTGTCCCAGAGTTTTCTACTCAACAATAGCTTTTGAAAAAAATTATGCATGACAAGTGAATAAAAAATGATCAAGCGAAGTCAAAACTGCAAGTTTTGTTCTAAATCTGCATTGAATGCTTAGTAGCAAAGTAAATAAAAGCATTAAAAAGTGATGCACAAAGTAAGTAGAAGAAGCATCAAAGTATACCTTCTGAGATGATTTGCCTTAGTATTTCAAGCGTAGGTTGCGACTGGCCACAGCTAGGGTCAACGGTGGCCATCCCAATATCATCAATAAAGAAGACATTTTTGTTTGTGCCAAGACCTCTTTGCTGTGGTGGTGGCTTCAAAGGGTTATTTCGAAAACGATTGATATGTTCTTCGATATGGCTTTGAACTCGTTTTTGGAAGGACTGCGAGGACAGGCCTTGGGTAAAAACAATCCGATGCATTTTGTACTTTTGCTGTATAAGGTTCTACGAAAGAATGTTTAATTAGAATGGTTTGCTGATTTCTTGTTTCAAATTTCCAGGCATTCATAAATTTTGTGGAAGTTCTTAAGAGAAAAAATTTATGACACTAAAGGACAGCATTGATCCTCGGGCTTTTTCAGTACTTCTAACGCGTCGAAAGGTAGAGAGTTCACAATTAACATTGTTTTAAGATTCGTGTATATAAAATATCTCAACAGAATGAAAGAAACTTATACTACCTTCACGAATGCTGTCTTTCCAACGCCACGTTCTCCTACTATAAGAACATTGCTTCCAGAGGCAATCAATAAGTCAGCAATGACGAAGCATTTTTCTATCTAATTGAAACAGACAAATATCGAGCCTCAGTTAACTAGCAATCAAATAACAGACCAACTCGCTTTAAGGAAATGTACCAGCTTTAAGCAAAAATGACTTTACTGCACAATAGAAATAGCATTAAGATACATAGACATTACATTTCTATAATGGGGCTT
The DNA here is from genome assembly GCF_057945365.1 of Rhopilema esculentum. Taxonomy (NCBI): domain Eukaryota; kingdom Metazoa; phylum Cnidaria; class Scyphozoa; order Rhizostomeae; family Rhizostomatidae; genus Rhopilema; species Rhopilema esculentum. Next base: position 9,853,160 of record NC_142830.1, read on the forward strand.
CATTTGGCTCACAAGGAACTGAGCAGTATTCAGAAAATAAAGAAAAATTCTTACAACAGATTGTAACACCATGGTGCCATAGGCTCGGAAACTTTCTTAGATAAATTGCATATTGTTAATGGTTAACAAACATCCTTGTATAAAGAGTTTATTGATACTTTGCCCATATATGCAGACAAGGTATAGACAAGGCTATGCTGAATTAAGGGTTGAAAGAATGTACCTCCGGTGTAACAACGTACTGCTGTGATGGCAATGCTTTTGGGATGTCCGCGCAGCTTTCCCACCTGACAAGCTCTCCACTGACAGGATTGAGCATGCAGTCAAAAACAGAGCAAGGAAAGATGACTGAATACGGACAAGTTGCAAATGTCTGTCGGGTGAAGACATCAAATTTTGGATAACACCTAAAAATAAGGATTGGATTGCACAGAAACTGTTGTTTATCTTTTGAACATTGGTTTTTGCCTGTGTTAAGGTAATTCATGTACGCGAGGTAAGTGCGACAAAACTATGAAAATATTTCAAACCGCACATATCAACTCTGAGAGAATTTCTCATGTTGTTCTTTCCAGAAACAGATACTGGTGAAAAAATAAGGTTCATGTTAAGCTGGGTTGAAATTGTTTTTCTAAAAATCACTTATGGAATGTGCTATATTTTGCGCTACAATAATACTGGTAAAAACCAGTTCAAGTAAAAGCCATTTAGAAGACCTCTTCCTTGACTGATTTACTGATCTTTAGAGGACCTCTTAATCGACTGGTACGTGCCTCTGTTTGCAACTGTCATATTTGTCACCACCAGATTAATGTGCGACAAATATGAATATATTGAGCTTCCAGGCAATATTTCTCCAATCTTCATGCCATTCTGATATTTGTGCATTTATCTGGACTCATCAGAAATTTCTGAAGCAATTCAAAGTAAAGAGGTACAGGTAAGAAGAGGGACCATGTCTCAGAAAACAGGGCACTTTCGAAAAGTTCCACAGGGCGCATTTGTAAAAAAGCGGCCTTTTACTGAATTTTAGGGCCACCTCTCCCTGTTTCCTTTATCTCCGACAGCCTTGGGTGCCAAAGTAACTTGGAATAACGGGACATTCGAGAATGATATGATATGGGATATGTGATATTAGAAATTAGACCCTGCTAATCACACAAAGTTATTGCAATAACCTCAAGTCGCCTTTGACAATAGCGCATCTAATCTCAATGCTCTCGAAGTAAAAGAAACAACTTATCTATCACTTGAAAAAATGCAAGGGGAGATACCTTTCATGCAATTTGCCTGCAATTGCCCAAACAAATGCATATGCCAATGAATTGCTTATAAACTTGACTTCTTCTTTGTTCCTCGTTACACTAGCACTTGAATCCACATCAGTTACATTTGACAAGCTTTCTTTTCTGAGTCTTCTTTCAGCAATCTCTCGAGACATGAACTTCTCAAGAAATGCGCTCAAAACCTGCAGTACGGATGTTACTTCAATTGAACAAACTGTTGCATCTTCGGTTGCCATCTGAGAGTGATTATTCAGAAGCATCTCACCATCGTTGGAAAGGAACTCAGCGAGGGGAGCGCAGATGTGTTCCAACATTGCTTCAATGACCTTGAAGCTACAAGAAAAAAACGAATTCTGTAATGTCACGATATGAATTTCAGAAATGTCACATCGTTGCATAGAATTTTGAAACTGCCACTATTGATTCTTATCTATTGAAAAGTGAAATAATTACTTTGCGTTCTATGGAGAACAGAATCACAAACATGAAGTCATTTATGAAAACAGTTAGTATTCCATAAATTATGAAAACAGTTAAAAGTTAGTATCCATAAATCAGTAGGTATTGCGACATCCTTGCCTAGCTATTTGTATTCGTCTCTACCTAACATCCGAAGGTAGTTTTTAGGACACTGATAAGCTTATGCTTATCGAGCAGTGTCCTGGTCCTTCTTCTCGATGTGACAACACCTCGTGATTCCTATGCCTGGAATTACAGAGAGCTGGCGACTCTCCTCAATCTGGGTGGAAGTTTGGTCATACCAGAAACTCTAACCACGGATCCTTGGATCTGTGGTCAGCGTCCCTAACCACTGAGCCATCCTCGCACCTAACCACTATTTCATTAAGCAAGATATATTATGCACAGCACAGAAGTTTATATTCGTTTTCATTACGAGCAGAGGCGCAGAGGCTCGCGTTTCTGAACGCAAAACTGCAAAGAATTTGATCTGATTACAAATTCTCCAATTACCCTTTTGTAGAGATCTCAAGTTTGTTTCGTGCAGTCTTTTTCCAGGAATGAAACAAACAAGTCCAGTGCACAAGTTTGCTTTCAAAGTTGACAATCGCGGAACGAGCGATAATTGCAGGCGATGCATTGGACAAAGTCGTTGTTTCAAACAGAAACTTTACTGAGCCTAAGGGAAAGATGATAAAGAAATAAACAAAATGAAGTCTACAAAGTATAAGAAAAAAAGGATATATTTGCTTCACATCTTCTTCAAACCAATGGAATGGTTAGCAATAATCTGTTGAAGGGTGTAGTTTTTATTTCTATTTTACCTTCGATCTTTGGAAATACAAAGTCACAAATGAATATACATCACAACGGTCAATTGAGAAAAACGAACGTTGTGTAGTACCTCGTGAGCAAAAATGGGTTTTGACTCAAATATTTTTTCTTCACTTAGATGTATTCTAGCACAGAGTCAAAACTTGATTTCAGCACAAAAGAGGGCTATGTAATTCAAAGTTCCATATCCAAGTATGCCGATGAATACATTTTGTTTTAAATGAAAAAGAATGCAATGAAGACAATTAATGTTAAATCGGTTTGTTGATGCAACGCTCATTAAAGATTTTCAGATTAAACCTGACATTAAGGTTTATCTTTTGCAACTTTCTATGTGAAAGATTACGTACTGGGTGGTTTTATATGCTCTCCATTGACTAAGCAAAGCTCTTGCCGATCGTCCAGCAAAGATTCAAGGGGTCCTGTAAGATTCATATCTAGTGGTCCATCGAAAACAAACCAGTAATGTATATCATCGTATGGCATTTCGTTGTTGCGCTCAACGTGTGCCTTGACACTTTGCAACTGTGTAGCAGTGCGGAGGAGCTTTGATAACAGACCATCTGACCAGTTTTGCGTTGATTCATTGAAATTCCCGAAAAGCTACGAGGCGATGGAACACAAAAAGTTCAATACCAACGCATAAAGGATCAAGGGTTTTCTATCACAACAAAAATTTAACTACAACAAGAAAATAATACATCTATTTCTGCCCTACATCTATTTTATCATGGGCTCGAATGCAAGATAGAGGCATATGTAGAGCAAAAATCCACTTACAGACAAACACTAGTTCGAATTGTTAAAATGGCTTGTATTAATTCAGTCACCAAGCTTTCTTGTTATCTGTCAATGAAAGGTCTTACTCAGCTCCATGAATATGTTGCGACATTTTGTTTTTAATTCAAGTAGAAGATCTTTAAGTATAGGATATTTCTCTTTCAAAGCAAATAATATCAATACGGAAAGCAGATTGATACAGGTAACACGTTTTACTTAATGCAATAAAATGTAATTATACGTAGCATGATAAATATGAAACATTTAAAATTACCTCATCGTTGTTTGTGGCCTTGTGATAAAAGGTTGAGAGATGAACCTTGGAGAAAGAAGACCTCTGGTTTGCAGAATCGCTGATGACGCCATTCTTTTTATCTCTTTGTTTCTTCACGTCTTGAGTCCAGACTGAATAAAATTGACACAAAGCACGGCAAAGGGTCTGGTAACAAGCAGACTTACCAGAGCCACTATCTCCCAGCAAAATCACAGAACGATTGAGGTACATTGTCGCATGCAGTTGCATGACCTGTTTTGAGCAAATTCAATTGTAAACGAATGGCAAGTGGGTGGCAAGAGCTTATTGGATTATCATTGGGCATGCGCAGATAAGCATTAAAGGTCTGTAGAGAATGTCACTCAGTACATTCAGGGACTAGCTACAAATGAAAATTGGCATTCAAAGTAACAATGTAATTTCAAGTCAAAACGAATTTACTAGGTACATAGATTATCATTTTTCATCTAATAACTTTTTTGCTTTTAACTTATAATCAATAACAAACAACACTTATCACTTTTACGTTACAGAGTATTAGACGCAAAAGCTTTTAAGTTGTTTTGTACAGTCTAAAGCAAATCGCAAAGTAAAAAGCAAAGCTTTTTATATACAAATCGCCACCTACCTTTTTGACAAAATCTTCTTTGTCTAATAAATTGTCAGAATCGATCTGCTGTTCAACTGACAAAAGTAGAAGCTGGTCTTCGGGGCTACTTTCTGCAATACTGTCTTTGACTTGAGGAAAAGAGACCTTAAGAAGGCGGATGAAATTAGGAAGATCTCGAGGATACACTGACGTAAACATGAGTGAGTACAATGCTTGTGCAACGCAGGATTCTTCAATTTTCGCTAAGAGGAATAAAAAATATGAACTTTTGAAATATTAGAAATTCAAAAACAGGAACAATATTTCTTGTACCGATGATATATGGCGTAGTGTCTAAAAGAGATACGTAATAGAGCTATGGGAAACACCAGAATTACTATTCATACTTGACTAAATTCAAATCAAACTAGATTTTTAGAATAAACCCTAGCAATTATATAGCATAATATGTAGCGTTATATCTTTCGATGCAATTTTGGTTAATATATTATTTGAAAAGGAATATTGGCCTCAAGGATTCTTAACTGATAAAAAAATATAGACTGAAATTATTCTATATATAAGTATTTCAGAATATCAACAGCGGATAGTGTTGTAAATTAACTAATTTCAACACATTGTAAGGACAAGATCGAGAAGATGTCAGCCTCTTATCTTTGGGTAAATATTTTTGTGCCTTGTATATTCTAGGCCGAACACAAAATAATACAAGGAAACATTGCTTTAAGGGATTTTTTCAAACCTATATGAAACATTCTTATGTTTACAAAGAGAATATGTAAGTCTAAACTAATAAATTCTATTATAGTCAATTCGATGCATGTCAAAGAATTCTAAAACATTTCCTAAGGTTTATGTTATACGGATTCATGTGACATAGCGCTTTGAGACAGTGTGCATCGTATATCACAATTAAAAACTAAAGATTGGTTAGGCAACAAATAATGAAGCAAATTAGTGACGACGAGAGTCAATTGTTCTTGCAGAAAATCATTTGTTTAAGAAATTTACAAAAATATTTGAGTAACTTTATCAATATGGAACTCCAATTATAGCAACCAGATACATTATATATAAAAACTTACAAACAGGTCAAAAAGTTAAAAGCTGAAATAAAAAACAACTTTTTAGAGTCATACACTCTTTAGCTCACCTTCAGTTACGCTATTCAAATCAACGTGTTCTCTTTTCAAGTCCCGGCAACCTTTTCCCGCCAAAACCACAACAGCTTTTATTTGTGTCAAAGACATTGTGTACACCGGATCGTCAAGAAACTATGAACAATTATACAAAAGATTATGTTGTAATCTCTACTTGCTTGCTAATAAAAATGCAAAAAGTTTGATTCATAACAAACTTTGTATATTTCGTACATAATACCTTTAATCAATAGCAAATATTTAACATTTTGGCGCTAATAAGCCTAGAAAATTTAGGCACTCCCAATGTTATAAATCTTGTTATTTAATTAGACATTCGCCTTTCTAAGCCATGTTAAAAGAGTTTTTGTTATTTTCCAAATATCTCTAAATAATAATGGTCTCTAAATATAGTCAAGAAAAAATATCTACCTGGTCACGGAGCAATTCTCGAAAGACAGTTATTTTTTTCGAAAGTTTGCTAGTGGTCCTGAATCCATTCAATATCAACCATCCTTCTGTGACTATGCGATAATCAGGTTGTATCATTCCAAACAGTCTTGTAGTATTCTATGCGGGAAAATGTTTGAGAAAGATTAACATCCTATACGGTATTTATACTCACATTTGCTAGATCTATAGATCTAGTACATAGAACAAAAGTGATATAGTAAACAGGTTTTCCGTATACACCAATATATGACAGTGCAAGTTCTACTTTTGCATCAGTAATGTCCAAATATGCTGTTGAAAATTGTTCTTACCCTCAAGTTATCTGGAATGCTATGGTACTTGTGATGAACGGGACTAATTGTCATCAAGCATCCATAAAGAGGATTTGCTTTCATTAAGCTGCCAGCGACCATTATATTGCCAAGGGGCTTTACGCCTTTGTATTCGCTGATTGTTTCTTCGCTTGAATCGAAATTGTTCTTCGGTAAATTCATCTCAGATTTGACACCCTTCAGGTTCTTCTTACGAGCATTCGGAATACTTTTTGGGTCGTTAATGTTTATGATTTCGTGGATAGAATGTCTTCTCTGGGGCTTCTGTGTTTTTGTCATCTATATACAAGAACGATAAGTGACATTCAAAAACAACCTATCTTGAAAGAAGCTTTACACAAACATAAAAGGGCAAATGTATCTGGTAAGATAAAAATAATTTTCGATAATTCTATGCAATGAAACAAAGAAGAAGCTCGAATAAACTTGCTTACCGTTAAGTCGTTCTCTTGAGTACTTAGTCCAGCTGCATTTTCATTCACCAGCAATGTATGCAATGAAATTACAGTTATTCCTCTTCTTCGTTTGGTCACAGCCTTATGCAAATGAATAAAATGTTATATTTAAATAAACATTTGAACAAGCATATGTTTAGACTGAAGACTCGTACCAAATAATGCTAGATAGCTTTCATATCAACAGATAGATTTAAAAAGAAAAGTCAGAAAGCTGCGTTAGTGGAAAGTATTCCAAAAATACCATCAAATGAATAGAAGATCTCAAGAAAATATTGATAACTTTTCAAACATAGGCGTAACAAGCAGCAGCATTACCTCTTCAGAAGTTTCTTTTGATACAGAAGGATCCCGGACCTCAAACTGGCTAAACTCTCGTTTTTGTAACGCAGAAAATGCCTGTCTGATACCATCAAGATGCTGGCCAAGCACTGACAGAATACCATCTGATAGCACCGTGACGTTTTCGAAGCACAGCAAAGCACCAGATTGGACAGCACCAGAAATGAAATGCAGAATCCGTGATAAGGATAATGCCGGGTTGCACGTGAAAGTCACCAACTGTGTACCAGTTATCTAAATAGACAGTAATGGAACAAATCATCATTTGCTTTGTGTCACAAGCAATAATCAAGCAATAAATCCTTATTGCAGTTAGCACAAACATCTAATAAGGATGTTTTTGTTCAAGCAAATATCTATCAAATAAGGCAGTTAAAGATAAATGGAATTTGTAATCAGATTGGTATCAGCTTATTGTGGTTTTTTCGTCATGTCCACAAAAATTGCAAAAAGTGAGAAAGTTGCGTAAATATATTTCTCATAGAAATAGCAATAGCACTTCTAATGAATGTCAAGCTGATCAGGAACAAGATAAAACTGAAGAATCACATTCACATCAGACCCTATTTTTCTGAAGAAGAATGCATTCAATCAACAAAGGAAAATTAAGTCTCTTTAAGAGTAAAAACATGGCAAAATATACATCTCTCAACTTGTGTAGAATACCAGATCGGAAAATTCGATGCATACCTTGGAAACCTCCTGAATTGTCTCTGTTTTCCCACTTTGAGTTGGTCCAAATAATCCAGCCGTATAGTGCAGCTTAAGTGCAGTAGAAAGGTTAAAAAGCGCTCTATCAGTCATGGGTGTGATTACAAGTCTAGATGTAGGACCTTGGTATTCGTAGCCATAAGGAAAAGAGAGACCCATTTGACTTGCACTTAGCATGCCAAACTGTGCAGAATTTTTAGCACCTGGAACAAGAACATGTGTGCTGATACCTTGAAATGAGGCAAATTCGTTGCAACAACATTTCTCTTTCATTTGAAGTAGCTAGCTCAAAGTGGTTTCTTTGCAATTATTTACAGCAAGTATATGTTTGACATAATGACAAAACATTTATATTTACTACCGCACAATGCTAATACTATCGCAAAATCTATTGTAAATGCTAATCATGCTGCATCTTGGTACAATACCGTGGTAGAAATAAAAAGAGAACCAAGTCGTATATGGTAATAGCTGGTAAGCTTCATAAACCAAACACAGTAAACTTCTGGGCTGGGTACAAAAAAATGGTAATGGTCATTCTGAACAGGCACTTAAACGATTGTAAGATTTATAATAATCTGCGCTTAATTTATTGATTCTCATTACCATATGTATTACTTTATCAATACGTAACGTATAGCCATTTGCAATGCTTACAGGCAATTCTCCACTTACCGTAGTATATCTCAGCACATCCTTGTCGGTCATAAACTCTTTGCCTGTTGTCATGAGATATTTCTATTTGATATTTTAAGCACTGAAGCCATTCAAAGCTCTTTACTGATACGCAATCTTTGTCGAGATCTGTAATCATTTGTAGAAAAAAACAATTCAGATACCATTTGTAATATAATTGTATGTCTACTTATGATATTGTTCTACTTATGATATTGTAGTAAATCTGATCAATAAACCATTTTTTACATAATTTGAGCTTCACAGCAGAACTAGTCTACATGAAATAACCGTCAAAATTTTATCACCAACAAATAGCATGTTAAGATTGGTGTTCATCTTCAGCATACCAGTTAAAGTTCAAAATCTAAAATTGATGGCCTAAAAAAATTAAAGCTGAAATAAGATATGACACTGAATAGCTAATATACCTCTCGAAATCTCCCTTTGATGAAGCGCTCTTGTCAGCAAGGATTGGACAAGAATCATCAATTTCCGAAGCAAAGGCTTTCTGCTTTCCACTGTCATGCTTGATTTCAAAGCAGATGTGAATTGATCTATATTTGTTTCCACCATTTTCCTAGATAATTAAAAAGCAAGGATACAATAACAACAATCTTAGACTATTTTGGCAAGCAAGATCGTATTATTGTTGAAACGTTTTGAAATCTGCCTTCAAACTACCTAACGATAAAAAATTCGTGCAGACAGACCAATCCCATTCAATGGGAAGTTAGTGGCCGTCAAATTATAGAGCAAGGACATAATCAAAAACGCTGTTTATGCTGCACAACAATTCATATTCCAAATAAATGCCCAGGACAGAAGGATGACAAATGCAAAATTTTCAAGTACCTGACATCAGCCATGCTTTCAAAACCTCTCTTTTCTACGGCATTTCTCAAATGAGAGGTCCAAATAACTTCTTCAGCCGCCAAGACACATTGAAAAGGGTATACCATGTACCAATAGGCATTTTCTCCCTCTTCAATTGCTAGCTTCATACGAGCAGACGAAGGTCTTGATATTTCACCCGGCTGCTGATTCTTGGAAATAACTCCTTAAAGGTAAAAAACTGGTGACCAAAGGGAAAAATTTATCACCATTCTTTAAGAAGCTCATTAAATAGCCACAAGCAGGCCAGATAACAAATAAAAACATTTAAGGTTGATTCCAATCATTTGCAATACAAGACATTTATTTAAAGTTCCTCTAAGATGCCAATCAATTTTTAAAGTCGCAATGACATTTTCTGGGTTACCACGTCAAGCGTTTAGATGTCTGACTTTGATGTAATACCTTCCTTCGATTTCAAGAGTCATAAAAACATACCAGAGCAACGTGTTGCATAGAACAATATTTTAGCCATGTTCATTCAAGCGTTTAATAGATCTAGGTCCACAACATCTTAATGCTGCCAGTTATTTAAACTGCATATAAAATAAAATTAGGTATGTATGTATATGCATGCTCATAGTGTTATATAAAGGGAAAATTATATAGATTTTTATATAGACCCTGTAGCATTATATTTTGCGCTATATCCTGAAGACAAAACTACCTTACCTAGAGCGCTTAATAAACCGTCAATCGATGGCGTGTATAGAAACCTTTCTTCGATGCAACGTGCCATTTTGTTCCATAACAAACTCTTCATTGCAAGTTCTAAGTCACAGAACCATTTTTCCACCGACTTGCAAGGTGGAACAGGAGCTGCCAAATTCATTTCTTCACCACAATGACCATACAAGCAGACGACTTCAAGAAGATGGGCTACGAAAAAATAAGGAACTAAAAATGTCAGATCTTATAGAATGAAACAGATTTTTGAGAGAAAACTTGTGCATTGTTACGTAAATAAGAAAAGTCTGCAGAAGCAGTTATTTTTTTGGGAAAACCTGCAAACTTGGGAAAAGGGTGTTTCAACACAATATCACTTTGAAAAGAAGACAAGATATTTTAATCAGACTTTTCAAAACGATTTGAACTTTTCTTCTAAACTTAAAGATTCTAATTTTAACCTTCCTTTTAATCTTACTTAGGGTAAGTACTTTATTTTTACAAGACCCGAATTGATAACGGTATCTCTAGCATTGGAGTAATATGTGGTGCAATCATAACTATTAGTATTTTTAATTTTAGATTTGAAAATTCTACTTTTCATTAATAGAAAGATAATGTCTAAGGAAGTGCCCTGCTGGTTTCGGCTTATCATTGAATCGCAAAACTAGCTTTACATACACTGAATAGAACAACTATTCGTGGCAAGGATACCAAAAATAATAAACAGTTCCTAAGCTTAGCTTTAGAGTATTAAGAAATATATAATGTACATTGAATTTACACCACTGTCATAATCCAGGGTTCCATTTAGATAATAAGACTTTTACGATACTTGAAACGAAAATGAAAGTGAGATAAGATACCATTTAAAGCGGCATCTAACTGCGTTCTTATCGTACTGGATACAGTGGCTGGCAGTACAAACTTCAAATTGACAATGCCAGGAAAACACTTTCTTACAAACGGAACAAGAGCCTTGGGATCCTGCGATATTGCAAGAAGCTCCAACATCTCACTGTTGCTAAGAAAGAATAATCGTGGAAAAGAGGCTCGAATCTCGTCAAGATAGCTATCGAGACTTTTGATGACCTTTTCCTTGAAAAGAAATGGATGTACTGTAAAATCTCAGTAAGAAAATTACCGTGTATGTTAAATATGAAGACTTCTAAATTGACGCTCACAACCCTCCTAATAATTGCTGTCAAACAGCTGAACACCAATTTGTCAATATTAATTAATAGCAAGTTTGCAATACGTCTAATACAGTGAAATTACCATCAGCTGATATCGTCCAATAATGAACACTTCCAAATAAACAATTACTCTCGTTCCAAAAGTGTTCGTTATATGGGGGCGTGTTTCATTTTTCTGTTAAGAATGCTGAAATTGTTCTGATTATTTTAATAATGGATCATGCATTGAAAAGACAAGAGGACATTTCAGCGATAAAACAATAAAAAGGGAAATACTGTCTTCACCAAGACTATAAGCTGCTATTCCTTTAGTTACCTGTTTTGTGACAAGCTGGAAAAGCAGTTTTCTCAGATTTTCACCCTGCAATTCTCTATAGCCACGATCGCCTCTCTTTTTCTCCAGCACCGATAGAACTTTGGGGTCTTTCAATACTGCTGACATGTGTTCCTATGATATTGAAGATTTAAGCAATCTTATCGAGGGAGTTGGATCATAATTGCAATGCTTGTAATATTACTAGTTTCAAGAATCTTTTTTAGAATTGCACTACTAGATCTTATCAGGATTGTGTATCGTTGAGGATTGTGTAATTCCTCAGTTCAGATGTTGACCTGTTATAAATTTATTTATATTAACAACTTTGTGTTTTTCATGCGGCTTCTCCTCGTAAGCGAGACACAAGAAGATTAAATTTGTTGCATTGAGAATTTTGTTTTTAAATGCAAAAGTAAATACGCTTTCCAATTAAATGGAAAATAAACAATCTTTTCGATATTAAGGTTATACCTTGTATTTAGCGTCGATATCATAAAAATCAACTCGAAGTTCTTCAAGGTTGGATGAGGAGAACTTGTCAAATATTTTCTTCAAGTAAAGCCACTAAAATGAAATTAGGTAACATAACTTTAAAACCTAAATTAACGTCATATTAAAACTATCAAAAGAAAAAGATAAAATAATTGATGACGTATCACTAAAGCTTGTCTAAGTAGAAACAGGTTGAAAGATATAAGTAAACTCGATAATTTAGGCGTCATTCAAATATAAGCTATCGCTGTATCACTTTTACGATTTAAGCTTTCATAAATACTAGTTCTAGATCACTAGTCCTCTCACGGTGTTTCAAAAAAATTGCCGTACTTGCTATTATATGTATTACTAAAGTTTACGTGTAATCAAATATCCAAAAGCAAAAAAAGCAATTCTTGAAATGGTGCTATAAATTGGTCTTCAATGATTTCTTTAATTTTCCTGTTTAGAGACGACAACTTTTACTTTGCAACAAAAACGTGAAGTGCTACAAAAGAAATGCTACATTTGTATGATTGTCCATAATTCCTGAAAGCAATTTAAAGTAAGTATCAAGCTATTTTCTAAAGATGTGCCAAGTAGGCCGAATAGTAAAATTTGTAGTTTATAGAAACGAGGAGTACACGAGTGAGTAGGGTAGAGTCATGATAACCGAACATCTATCAAAAGCTTCAGTAATAGCAGCTCATTATCTAAAATGGGCCTGATATATTTCAAAAATTCAAAAAACCTTTTGTTGACAAGAGATCCATGTATCTAAAATTTCCTTAAGTTGGTGTAAATATCCGGTCCAAGCTTCAGCTTGGTTTCTCATTTCTGATAAATGCGGAGATACAAGCATTGACTGCAATGTAACCAGATTGTCCTGCAAAAGATTATTAATCAAACCCTTCATCAAATCTTAATCTTTGGCATGCCGCAAACAAAAATTGCAAAAATAGCACATCTGTAGACGACATTGCATCAAACAAACAGTTTGATTTTTCTTGTTTTCAAAAATTATGATTGTCACCATATTTAAAGCACAATGTCAAAAGTTCATGTCATAAGGGAAGGGAAGGGAAGGGAAGGGAAGATAGGGAAGAGAAGGGAAGGGAAGGAAAGGGAAGGGAAGGGAGATTGATGAGAAAGAGTTTAGGTGGATAGAGAATCACTGAAATATTTACGAAATGCTAGAAAGAATGATACTGTACAATTCAAAACTCCTCAAAGCAGGGAGGCCATACACAATGGCCCTTGCAGGGACATGACGAATTTTACCTTTTTACCACACCCTTTTTGTGACAGACGGGCAAGAATACCAGACCTTTGTAAAAGCCCATTGGGTAAATATGAAAGATAAATATGAAAGTTTAGGTTTTTGGTAGGATGAATCTGCAAAAAAAATATTTGCAGATCTTAGCGCGGGACCTTTTGACATACTTACAGATTCTTCAACAATCAAAAAAATTGCTTACCTCAACTTGAGCCTGTAGTTCATTCACGCCTGTGAGAATAAACATATCTCCAGATGAAGCTCTCTTATGGAATCTTGGTTTGTTTCCTGATAAGGCCTTAAATGGAAATTTGTTTATAGAGGATAATTTTCAGAAATACTAGTATTTTAGATTTAAATGCAAAAATTAGCCATTTATTGTCAGACCGCCTGATTTCAAAATTGATTATACAGAAATCGAGCCTGGATATCTAAAGGATTCAGGCCTATAGTTCTACATCCTAACACTACTTTCAAGCCTCTTTCAACAATAACTTCCCACCAAACTGCACAGCTAGTTTCTAAATTTTTTAGTATAGAGAGACAGAATAATGACGTCATGAAGAGGTGCTTTAAGAATTTTCGGATTTTGACCATATAAGCAGGAAGTACACGGTACAATAAATACATCTAAATGTGCAAATTCAATTAATCTTATACAGATTTCCCGAGGCATGGTAAAAAAACACTAATCCTGTTAATGTATTACTGTTATTTAGACCTGGCTCATAAGTTATAGAACCAAGCCTGAATTACAGAGGTTTGATTGAGAAGTAGCCTTTACCCCTGTAGTCACATCCCAGGCAATTTGAAACAAATCTACTGAATTTCCTCACGCAGAGGTTTCTCCTGTTGGTCTTTCGAAAAGTAGGTTAAAGATTCAAAAATTATCAAATAAGGTTTTACGATGTACTCACTTTGCCACTCAATTACCTGAGTTAAAGCAAATGTGCTTTAATAAACGTTGTCTAGCATAGCCAAAAACTTCCTGCTCTGAATATTCGGTTGCAAATAAGTTAACAAAAAATCAGTCAGTTCGAACAGATAGAAGCATCATCTCATTAAAATAAAAAAACAAAAGTATGTCAAACCTTGGTTCCCTTACTCGGTGCTTTATTCTTACTTTCCTGATAATACCTCATCAACCTAAACTCCTCTTCTTCCCAGCGTCGTATCATCTTTTTTAAATGCGATTCTAATGCAAATTCGGCTGCAGCACTGTCACAAATCGAAACTATAAGCTGGGAATTTTCCCTTAGTCCAAATTCGACAAGATCAGATATGAGATACTGATATGACTGGTCATAGACTTGCCCTAAACCTGCAAACAACCATTTCCAATGTCTTGCCTGAAAAAACAATTCAACATACAAAAATTTTAAACATACATTATGATTTTCAGTTCAGCAATTATTAAAATTATCTGTACAGGAAGGATACAGCAGAGCATTTCAAAAAAGTTGAAAACAGCATCACTTAAAAACGAAACCAAAAGGTACTGAATTTAATATTCTTGCAAAATGAAAATAGATATGAAAATAGCATAACTCATAAAAAACTACAGAGTGCTTGTAAGATGTAAACATAAAAACGTACCTTCAATGATACAGATGAAAGTTCCAAAAGCAAAGGCAGCTCTACACCAAATCCTTCAACTTTCTCGATCCATGATTTCAGCACCTCGTCGTTTGATGCTATATCCTTCTTCAATTTAATGACTGCCTCTCTCCATTTTGCTACCTTCGCAATGACTTTTTTTACTTGAAACTGCAAATATAAAACATTTCTAATTTAGCTAGATTTTCCCCTCAATGTATTAGAAAATTGCTCGTCATACCTGATGATTGCTCTTCATTTGATGCAAGAATTAATAAGAAGCATAAACAAAACTTGTCACACAACATTGAAATCTGGAAGTACGTTTTTAAGTAAATTTATACACGAAAATAAAAAACTAAGGCTCTCAAGATGTGCAATATAATGTGCAATACAGGGCATATTTAACAGATATTGGTCCATTTTCTCCAGAATCTCTGAGTGATATGCTACTTGGTATGTCAGTACTTTTCTCGTCTGATTCTTTCAAAAGCCAAAGCATTTTTTTTTAATCTACAGTCACAAAATTTAGGGAGCTATATATAAAATGATAAATTATCGCTTTCAAGACAATAGCACTAGTTTTTGCACTAGAACGCACATTATTGAAACTGTAGAAGCACCTTTTAAAATTTTCTTATCTGATAAACTCTATTGGCTGGTGCCATCTGTTAACATTTATACTCTATGTAGTAAAACAGTAGATAGCCAATAACAGCAACGGGGAATATAGAAAACTGAATCACAGTGATAGAATATTTCAAAATCTATTTATTGTCGTCTCTATCATCGCCACAATTCGAAATATCATGTTCTGTTGATCAGTTAACGATGATGTACCTACTTTGGTAAATGGTGTCTGGAGCCAATCTTTAATCGTATATGCGGTGACTTCACAGTATTTCCAGAGCTCGTGCCGCGCAATGATCTTTGAATGCATTACCGATAAAGATGTTAGGTCATGAACAGTTTCTTCTATGATCTCTTTGCATCTCACAAGCTTTAACAGTTCCTCTTTCACTTCCAAAAATCTTGTGTGCAACTAAACCAAAGAAATTTGCAATTAGGTGTAAAAATAAAAACTAATGGTGGAGCTGCCGAGAAACAGAGGAATATATCTATGCACATTTGGTTTAATCAAATAAAATTGTTTTCTACACAGCCAGGGGATTAAAAGCAAACATTTGAAAAGATACAACGAAAGGGGCAGCTGGTGAGAATGTCGATCCGTACAAACCTCTTTCAACTCTGGCAAAAGAATTTTTGGATCTTCAGTTGCGTCAAGAAACTTCCCACTAGTGACTTTCTCAGTAATAGCTGATTCTTCCTCTTCATAATTCTACAAAACGTGAAGTTACAATTAAATAAAAACTTTGGAAACATAGCATACAAAAAATCATCCAGTAACTTCAGAAAAATTCTTTCCTTGCTATTTTGAAGTAAAAACGCATCATACAACCAACATGGTAGACAAAAAGAGGCCAAAACGTACAACTGTATAAAACTGTTCATGCTACATCGCACCTTTTGCTTCGTAACGAAATAAGCAAAACATGATTTTCTAAACAGCAACGTATATTTTTACAAACTTCATGTGCATTTAGAGCAAAAAAGGATTCAAAGACCAAATTGTTTTTTTCTCGGTCTTTTGAATATTACCAAATTATCACATGTCAACCCTTGATTGACATCTCATTTTTCGATATTTTTTCTTATGATCAAAACCTTTAAATGATCAAAGCGTGTGGCAGACTTACAGAAATGCTACTTTCCAAATTCTCTAACATCTGAGGTAGCAGCTCATTCACTCGATTGTTTGCATCTTGGAGAATATACAGGTATGAATTCCACTCCGAATTCAGCTGGAATCAAATGCAGCTTACATAGTCTCGATTGAGAAAAAAACAGCATAAATACTGATTCATGACAACATAAACTGGCTTGGAGGCCACTACAATAATTGAATGCAATTCAATGCTATAAGAGTGACCTACTTTTTAAAAATTGACATTTTGGCAAAGTGAAAGTGAGCGTAAAAAGGAAATTATGCAACAGATAATGGGCTGCTTTTAAAAACATGAAGGATTTTGACAATGGAGAGTCTACCTAGTTTCTAAAAAGGCCACGAACGTTCCTCTTGACTAGGGTTGTAAAAAGCTACAGTTTGTAAGGTAGCAGTTTTTCTCTCATTAAGCCTTCATACCGGCCTATGGATACTTGCAAGCATAACAAATTCAAATTCTAAGTAATTTACTCTTTCTTCTGTATCCTCTTCATCGGATGTCAGCTGGCGATAACAATGACGAACAACCTAAAGAAAGTGGTAATATTAGGTTTATGATGTGTAAGCTTTAGGTTCACCCATAACTCAAAACATATCTGGGGTGAATCGTAGTAGCAATTACATAATGCACAGGATGCTGAATTACGCAAAACTATATTCAAAATTCTGCAAAGGTATTTTCCTGCAGCAAGCGCTACAAAAATCAGTTCATTTCAAATATTAAATGCGTTCCTAGAATAACAGACCTAGGTTTCATGTAATAATATCAAGTCGAACTTTGCTGTGAAGAATCTTCAGTGTGTCCACCCATTATGGGCTGATGAAAACAGACTATCACAAACTTATAGCAAACTTAACAGTGCGAACTGAATTGTTTGGATAAGGTAAATTTACATGCTTTGAAACATCACATATTACTGGTGAATAAACTGACAAGCTAGGACAAATATTATAAAACATGCCCTCTCACTGTGCATCGAAGTAAAAAATTACCTCAAAAATAGACTTGAGATATTCTTCTTTGTTTTGCAAAACCACCGTACGTTCTTTGCATTGTTTTAGGCTTTTGTAAAAAGAAGCAAATTCTTCGATTGTTGTTGTTTTGGCCGATAATACCTACGACAAAACGAGGTCCATAATATGCCTTTCCTGACAAAAAAATTGAATTATTCTTCATCAGAATCAGCTGTTTTCAAGAATATCAGCACTTTGAAAAAAGCAAACATTTTGTATCATTTTGGCCAAAAGTTTTTAGTCTGACACTCTTCAGAGCATAAAACGTCAGAATAAGGGTCCGAAATAACACGATAAAAAATATACACCCAGTTGTGGATCGGAATAGGCCAATCAGGCAAGCACAAGACCGGTAACATTGTCCAATCAGTGCCGCGTGCCTAAAGAAAAACTACCAATGGATTCCAAGAGAAAAAACAAACTCCTTCTGTCTACATAATGACCCTGACATGATTATTTAAATAGATAGAATAAATGGTTTTTTGAGTCCATTACGTTTTGACCGCTCAAAACTGCCATGCATTATGTACTAATTCAAATGGTGGAAAGCTTCAAATAAGTTGTTTATTGTTTATCAATACACATAATATTGAAAAAATGTTATACTCCACATCTGATATGAAAATTATTGAATCATATGACTTGTTGCAAATTCATTTTTACAGCAGCTGCTATCTATGATGGCCCTTACCACTTTAAGCCTAAATTCAACACCTTACACTAAATTTATTATCTAAATGTTTAGTTCTACAAAAGTCACAAGCTCTGAATAAGTCCATGCCTGGTCCAGACACCAAGCAGACTTTGATTGTGCATTTCGAAAAAATAAATCAAACTCTGATACGAAAAGGCTATATAAGTTTGCATGCAACATTCTAATATTTTAGACTCATTCTTTTAAATGTAAAGCACACAAAAATCAATTGGTTGAGCATTGTGACTAGTTATAACAAAATTTCTGTCCTTCGCTTATGCAATTCAAGGGATAACTATCACAAACCTTTGATGTCTCATGCAATTCTGCAATCAGCTCCTCGGATGAAAGCAAGCAATTATTCGATATCATGTCCATCATCGAAATAAATATTTTATGTAATCCCGGAACAATGATGTCTTGAATATTTGAACCATCGACAAAAAGGAGTCCGTTTGAAGTTGCCATTGACTTTTCGACTGCCTCGACCTGATCCATCCAGGTTCTGATCTGCTGCACTTGTTTCTAGAAGATAATTCGGCATCGCATTTTTAAGATACAATCATTACTTGATTTTTATAGAAACCAAGATAGATAGCATGTTGCAAAAATCGCATACATTTGCATCATTTCTTGCAACCTAAAATAATGAATTGTTTGAAATTCCAACGGAAAATGCATTTTATATTTCAATCTATAGTGGCTTTGGGTTTCGTGATCTTTACAACTATAAGTGTTGGTTGACCATATTAACTAACTCATATCACTGCGTAGTACATGTGGTCAAGTTACCTAGCCTCTCACGTGCCCAATAAACTCAAACCAGATGATGCTAAAAATAAACCTGTTGAATCCTGGGCCCGCCTGAGTGAAGAGTACAAAGATAAATTAAGCATATTTGGCAGTAAGATAATACACCTTTGGCTAAGCCTTCCGTTGAAAAGAAAAGAAATGTTATATTTAACATAAAATTTTAAAATTGCTGAAACGAATGCTCGTTTGTTTGTACAACATTGAATATCATTACAGTCAGTTCAGTAACATTGAACTTTGAGTAAGATACAAGGAAATCTTTACTTCTATTTTTCCAGCCCCAAAAAGAACTAACACCAAGACAAGATCTGACTAAATATTCACCTCTATTTTAGATGCTGTTTGGCCTTTCCAGGATTCCAGCGTTTCCTGGTTCCATGTTTTAACAAATGAATGAATGGCAGCAATCCACTTGTGGTCCTCAGCAAATTCATTTACTTCAGCAAACGCGTCTCGCATCAAGGATTGCATCAAAAATAAACAATTCTGCACCACCTTGCTATTATAAATAAAATATTCAATGCATGTCAAGAATTGTCTCTAGTAAAACGGTATATAACAAGAATTCACAAAACTTTGCATAATTTGACACAACGGTATCACAAAACTATGCATAATTTGAAAACATGCTGGAATCATACCTTTGAAGTACCCAAAAGGCCCATGCATAAAATTTAGTAGCTTTAAGGCACACTGTCGCCCTCTATATTGATCTATCAAAACTATGGTATTCGTCTACCAAAACAAACAATGCGTCACACTTGCTATGTTTCGCTACACATCAAGTTAAACCTATCAAGACCAGTAAGACTTGACAAAACAGTGGGAATTGATCAAAAATGCGTACTAATTCTTTATTAGTATTTACGTACTAGTCTATTTCTTTCTTCCAGTAATTTAAAGCTAATATCTGCACCTTCCCAGAGGAATAGATCACCTATGACATACTAAAAGAACAAAATACTTACTCGCCAGCTAATCTTACTTCAAGCAAAAATCCAGCAGAATTGTAACCAATTTGTTTCATTGGCTCATTTGCATTGTAATCATGGACTGTTTTTGTCGTACTATTCAAGTTGCCCTGTTTAAAAGCTTCGTGGGCTTCCTTTGGCCCATGATTAAGCAGTACTCGCAGCTGATCAACTGTTAGCTTACTGCTAAGGTCTTCATTGTTTATCACCGATTTGCTTCCAGTATGATTCGTTTGGTCCAAAGTAAAAGGAAGGCAACTTTCCGACAGGACTACTGGTATGTTATCAAAGCTCAATTTGAGTGATCTAATAAATTCTTCTGGGCTTGGAGACAAAACGAGGGAGCTTGATTCGGGATCAAACACAAACGATGCACTGAATAGTCCCTTCCTTTCAATACTATTGGCACCCATAACACCGTGAACAAAGTTTGCGATATTTTCAGATATAAATACAAGCATAAACTGATGGAGTAGCTCTTCAACTAGCCTAACAAAACAAGGGAGTTTCTGACCAATGTATTTGGCAACCTTCAAGTTCTTTAGCTGCTTGTTCCGTCTTTGTCTAGCTAAAGTCATCGATTCTTTGATATTGTTTGACTTTTGCTCAATCTGAAACTCGGAGTACTGTAAAAACTCAAGGCAGTCCTTTTCAACTTTTGACAGGATCTTTTGGCAATGGCTATTTAATTTCCCCGCATACTTTTTGGCATTTTGCAAAATCAAAAACACGGCTTGATTGAACTTGTCAAGTGAATAGCAGCTTGCAGTGTCACTGGGAAGTAAGCTTACATCTTGCATTTCTGAGAGCAATGACTTGATTTTGAGAATTGCAGACATCATACTTGGAACTTCAAGTAAATGCATATCTTTTACCTGCTTGCGAATCTTTAGAAATTTCAAATAATTCACATTATTTCTCCAAAGCATTAGAGCTTTGCATATTTGAAAATTTTTGAAAAAGTCAATTTTCTGTATTGTCCTGAATACAATTGCTTCTCTGAACCATTGGCCTAAAGACACCAGTTCTGATTCGCCCCCTGGTTTGACATGCAATACCCCAAATACAGATATAACAAAATGTTCTGGATTGAGTTTGTTTTTCGATACAACGACTAAATCATACGGATTGTACTGCTTCGACTCTTTTAAATTCAAGTACCATATTTTTGTTAGCTCCAATGACTGACTTTTTACAAGTGACTCAACTACTTCTAGGCCGGTTTTTGGCACCTTCGCTGCAGCCCATTCAAGAGTGTCATGCGATGATGTTAGTCTTGAGTTCTCAGACTGAACACTGGAGGATCTTTGATGGCTCTGTATGTCAGCTGGTATGTCTGTGTTTGCTGCAATCAGTGTTAACCCTAAACCTTCATTCCAGACAGCTTCCTGCCGGGAAATCTCAGATATGACTCTTGGCAAGTACCTTGGAATGTCAATAAGACTGAGCTGTTTCGGTTGAAGTTTCTTCTCGATATCTTTCCAACTAAGATTAAAGAGGTTATCAGGATTATTATTTACAATCTCCTTTGCTCGTGGCCGGCATTGCTGCTCTCTGCAATCAGCCACTTCGTTGTCTTTCCCTTCAGATGGGTACGATAGCTGAGTTTTTTCATATTGGAAGTCGACAAACACACTTTTTAATATTTCAGGCAATTTCAGTTCAACAGCGATTTTGCTATTTTCATCGATGAACTGAAACAGACGTTGAACGTAATGTTGTACTTCATGGAACTGAAGTAACGCTGTTCCAATAGGCTGCATTATCTGTAATAATTCCCGCAATCGTATCCAGTCACCCTGGAATCCTCTTTGCAAGACAGTCGCAGCACACCCTGAAAATGTATTTGCAAGAAATGCAAGCTCTTCCATCTGGATTCGCTCACTCTCTTCTTCGACGTCCTCCTGCTTTATTCCCGTCTCCTCGCGCTCCAATGGCTCACCCTCCGCCACAGAAACTGGCATTCTCAAGAGCGGATCTTTTAGCGCAAATCTAAAACTTTTCTGTTGAACACTTGACCTAAGACGATACAAAACTGATAGTGTGGAAAGCTGAAGGATCAAAAGAAGGAGCGAACTGGTTTTTAATCGAATAAAAAGTGATAAATGATTAATTAGCGCCTCAGCAAGAGGGTGTAATCTTAGATGGAAAAAGACATTGTGGTTTCTTAATTTTCTACTTCTTTAGCGAGTATGAAAATGGCCTCACCTTATCAAATTTGTAGGTTGAAATTAATTTACAATATATTGATGAGATTTATCTACCTGCCACGTGATTTCCGACCAAAGATGAAAAATAGAAAGATAAGATAGAAAATTTCTGTTTACAAGTATAAACCAGTTAACTAAAGCAAATCAAAACCATTAATATCCCTCCAACTCTACTTTTCGATAAGATACCAAAATCATGATATTTTTTCCTCTTCTAACTGGTCATTTTATGTTCAGATATTTTTATGTTCAAGTTTGTCATTTTTTGTATGAAAGTTTCTGTTTTACGTTTCTTTCATATAGTGTTTGATGTCATTTAGGCAGAGTTGTACATCAATATAAAGTATGTATTTTGACAAGTTGTTTGATGTTTCCAGTTTGAGCATGCATTCTTTAGAGCCTATAGAGAAAAGGCTTTAGATAAAGGTGATAATACTTGGCAACTTTATGCAAATTGAAATGGATGATCAGCGACATGACCCCTACTTAGCCTGAAGATTCTTCTAATATACAAGCCAAACTTTTGACTTGTACAATACAAATGTATGATAGAACTGCATATTATTGCTGAATTCTGATACACACCTTATCAGGTGACATTATTGGGCTTATTGTCTACTTTTCATTTCTGGATGTCAAGAAAGCTTCAATTGCAATGCAAAAAAATAAGAAGAAGCTGCCCCCCCCCCCAAAAGCACAATATTAATTGTGTGGATGAGGAATCCAACTTTGAGACAAGAGACGAATGAAAAATTTTGCTCTATAAATCAAAAGATGCGTGGTTGCAAATAATGTCCATGCCAGGCAATCTTGATTAAACCGTATTGGAGGGCTATCAAACTCAATCAAAGAAAAGCACTCAAACAACAATCATCTTATAATGCTTTGTGATAGGAAGTCTAAAATGAATGGTTTTATTAGAGTGAGAAATTTTAACCTATCAGCTATCTGAATTAAATCCGGTCAATTCAAATCTTTCCTCGCATATTCAAATTTTACAACTGGATAGAGCATTGCATATTACCTTTTCCTGTAAACATTACAATAGTCTTCTGAAATTTGATTTTGACTCTTATCCTTAGCTATTTCACTTCATTCATTTTTTTATTGCAACTTAACACACAGAGGCTTCTAAACAAGTACCAATAAGACAACAAAGATGATATTTTTGCAAACTTTTAAGTGGTCGTGTCCAGTAACTTTGTCTGTATGAGAGAGTGAATAGATACGAAAACCTTGATTTATACCTCCCATATTGAGCCAAACAAAGAAAAACACTTTTGTTCAGACATAATCAAAGATAATTAAGTTGCATTAAAATATGTTGGATTTGCATAAATCACTCATGTGGTGCATTTTTATGCTTTTACCACAATCACAATTTTTATGGGTTTACAACAAATTTCACTTTTACATGATTTTGTGAAAATCTCAAGGATCATTGTTGTATCCAGTTTTGTTGACTCTGCTTAGGCTTGTTTCCTTCTCATTTGCCAATTTGCTAATTTTAGAAAATTATTATTATCATAAGTATGTTAATTCAATAAAATGATAATAAAAATAACTCAAATCTAATTCTCATACAGGATAATCTATCAATGCAAAAATGCACTGTTATCACTAAAGTCCTGTTCCTAAAGTTAAATGAAAATTAATTATATAATAAAAAAGATCATTAAAATATAGTTTTTGCCCACTTTCAATGTCCTAATAATGATTTCCTGAAAACGTTTAAAACAGTTATCTACACATGAAACAAGACAGAAGATGGCAAGGGCAGTCCATGGAAGCTGAGACACGTAGCTAATTAGGATCAAAATAACAGCTCCTGAAATTGTTCTCCAACCCTGTCGGCTGTTGTCCGTGGTGAAAAATACAGGGTATAAAGCTTACATGCTTGAAAAATATATTGAGCTTAAAAGGATTACTATGTTAAGTAGCCGAGTTCTTAAATGAGCGGAAATAAAATAAATTATAGTTAAAGCTAGATAAGGTATCGACAGACAGCAACAATTCTAACAAGCAAGCAAGCCATGGGTTACTCTTTCATTTTCTTGAAGTAAAATGACATTTTATGGCTTGTTCATGCACCAAAGGCATTTAAATACTTCTTGAACTATCGATAAATCCGTCAATAAATAGTGCCTTTGTAATATGTGGCTACCTGAAGAAAGTTTAGAGTTACCTGTGAAAAGAGCAGCCAGGCTATCCGCCATTTTGTTGATCTTTTCAACGAAGTTATTGTTAACAACCAGACTCGTTTTCGTATTGGCCTTGGCAACCTGGCTCAAGAAGCCTTTCGGTGTCGGGTGTCTAAGGAACTCTCGAGTCAATGTTTTTATAGGCATAGAAGGTAAAAACTAAAAAACCAATGTGTGAATAAAAGTATAAAATCTAAAATAGAAAAATGAAAAAAAAGGAGATAAGGAGTAGTCACTACCACCTGGTTACAGCCTCAAACTCAGATGGGGGTGATAAAAAACTCATCAGCCAGAAACCCACGAGGGACATTTCGGGGCTTTAATTCGGTATGTCCATTTCTCGTTTAACCCCTTCACCCCTTCCCTTCCCGTTTGTTGATTTTTCAAAAAATCGGGGGGGGGGGGGGTAACTAAGCCTGATTTTGGACGGGGACGTACAATTTCGGTTAACAAATTTGGATCCATAATTGCGCACATGTCTAAAAAAATTTGACCCCTTATTCTGCAAGTCAAAGGACATTTTTCAAGACACAACAAAATCATCAAACAAATTTTGTATGTCCATTCCCTCAAAATCTTGTTACACATATTTTCATTTCTAACTGGACATTCATTCTGCCAAAATTCTAAATTTCCCTCCCAATAATTTTGCAATATTTTCCCAAAATGGTACCCAAAAAGATGCATGTTACTTCAAATGATATCCACATTTTGGCACATATTTTAAAAAAATGATACCGATAGTTCCGCATTTTTCAGAAAAGGGTACCCCTAAATTATGGCACGTTCCCGTACCTTCAAACATATAAGCCACCCCTGAGACCTGAGAGGGCTGTAGAAACTCGTCAATAAATATTTATCCTGGACGTCAACCTTGAGAAATCTAAGTGCAAGTTTCGGTACCTAGCCAATTCTTTCGATGAATTCAGCACCAATTTAGAGAAGAAATAATTCTAAAAACAAATGAGCTACATATTGACTCCCAGTATATGATGTTGCTTTAAAGAAAAGAGCTTTCATCGTTCAATCCTTATAAAATTATGTCACATCTGATTGCAGTCATATCAGATATCTTCCAGTGTTTGTTCTCCAGATATGCTATTGTAATTAGAAGGATATAAAATAAAGAGTTTTTTTATACCTTGACTTGTATTGGAAGGCCAGTGCTGACTGGTAGTAACACGTTCAATTTTCTAAAGTAATAAATTTTTTCTTTGCTAATTCTAGCTATACACAAACAAAACATGCTGCAAGCAATGCATCATTTAATAAAAAACACAAAACTAAGTAACCCAAGCAAAGGCAAGTTTACTAAATCAAAAAACGCATATAATTCAGTTTCTGCAAATCTTCTCGACTTATTTGCATTTGGATGTCAGCCATTGCTCGGGCAATGTAGAAGCTCAAGCCATTCGGTTAGATTCTTTACTTGTCCATCCCTCACCTGAAATACAAAGAAAAAAGTTGAACATGAAAATGTTGATTATTTCACTCACATTGAATCTTTCGAGGTGAATAAAGTGTACAAATATCTGTATCATGTTATGGCCTATTAGTGTAGCACACACGCAACAGAAAGATTCTGCCAACATACGGAATAAAATGAAATGCAATTATTCCGTCATTGATCTAATAGCAAGCAATAAGAAACTAGAAACAAGAAAATACTTACTCGTTTGCTTATATCATCAATTTTCCCTTTTAACAGCTCATCTGTATAAGTACATTCTATGCTTTGGTTGCCTGGGTAATCCCCATTCAGTTGCAATTTACACATTGCTTGTCCTTCATTTGGCAGGATCACTGTAAGAAGTTTCTGCTCTGGTTGCCAGTCGATCGCGTACCTGCAAACACACAAAAATTCTATGATATCCCAGACTCCATTGAGAATAATAGTTCTCTTTGAAGCTGAACTGTGGAATGGGTAAAAAATATCCATACCAATACATCCATGAACCTTACAATGCAATTTTTGTTACAATGCGTTTCTTGGCGAAACATGAAATTTGTTACTTATTGCATATTATAATGGGAACAGCTTCATGCATGTTCTGTATTTGTCCCTTTTGTGTATAGAACAGAACGATTTCAATTTGCAACTCCAATTTTCACGTTTGCGATCATCAGGCAATGCGATCATCAGGCAATTGTTCTGTCTTTTTCCATGCTGCTTAAGGAGCACAATATACAACTGTGGTTTGATAGGGCATGTCAAGCTCACGCCATTTCTAGCAAACTGTAGATTTTGAGCATACATCATGCAATCATTTACACTTACACGGTGTGGAAGTGATAGCCTATGGTGCTTGCACGGGACAATGCTAGGGCCATCGAGCTCATTTTGGGGCAAGGGTGGTTGACCAACAAGTATAAAAAATGGGCTGATGATATGCGTTGGACTGCAACCGGATATAACAATAATATTACACGCACTGCAAAGTATATACTCACCTGTTTTGGAGGAATTCTATCTCTTCTTCCAAACCATCAATATTTTTATACATTCTTTGCATGCAATGCAATAATTCACTTGCAGAAATTTCTTGTCGTAAAGCAGAGTCAATTAGTTCGCTCCATGTATGCTTCTCAGGATACACCTGAAGATGAAATGATCAAGTGTGGGCTAGTTAGATTGACAAACAAAGCAATTAAGTAAATTCTTGATGATGTCATCTAGAAAACGGATAAAACAATATCAGAGACTTTTCATAACTTGGCAACATGGAATAGACATAGCTTTGCAACTTTAAGTAATAACACAAACATCAAAATACGATTATAAAGATATCCGGGTCAGTCAACCAAAAACAATTAAAAATGGATAACACCCTCCATCAGAAACCAAAATAAGAACATCTAAAGTGCAGCTCTGCTGTCCTATCGAATAGAGAAATATTTGTTCAGGTCTTGCTTTTGCCGCCCTGCATAAATCGTTTATAAATTTCCACTTTTCATCAAATTTGCAATGGAACCCATACTTAATTCTTTTATTGCAAGATGATTCTTTCATTGGCCTACCTTAACATCAACAAGTGTTTTTAAGACAGAATTTTTAAATGTCAGGACGACTTCAATCTCCTGGCTCTCTTCGTGTTCTGTATTTCTCTTTCTTGCAATCGAAAAGGACGCAACAGGGCCCTCAATGTAATTTAGAGTGATTCCAGATAGGTGTTGCAGTATTTCTAATCTGCAAACAGAAAAGGAGATAAGAAATTGCATGGTGTTTCTTTTGATATAGAAAGTCGTCAAATGAAGAACTAAGAAAGGTTACTCAGAGTAGGGTGCATCATAAAACTATCCTTAGAAACATCTCGATACACTTCTTAAATTTGAAACATTTAAAACTATCTAGAAAAGAATCTTGTATAGATGGTATTGTGATATTGTGTCCTCTATCAAACTAAAGTATCTGTAACAAAAACCCATATGTTAAAACATTGATGTCACAACAACAGTTTAGCCATGTGTTATGACCGGGCAGAACGGACAACAGAAACAGACGTGTCTCTAGTGCATATTCCGATTCTCTAATCTTCGAACAATCACGGTTTTCCAATTTATTGATAAACGTGACATGTCATCACATGACGAGCACAAGCAATACGTCATTAACTAGCATTGCCTAATGACACCATTAGAAAACTCATGATTCTACAGATGTGCCTTCGAACATGACATCACATGCACACATGCACACGTTACAAACCTTCCCCTCTCTCGATGAAGAGCAAGCCTAATGAGAAACATAATCACCATACCTTAAAGGGGGATTAACAACCTGACGTAATCTTGGGGGGCGTACATAAACTTGATTTCTTATTTCCCCAGGGTTTTCGTCCATGTCATCATCAGTATCCTGCTCTACAATTTCACAATCTGGTGTTTCAGAAACTGGACAAATGTCCTTACCCTCATCATTAAAAGACAAAGGACAAGGTTTCAACTGATTATGATGAACAACCATGGCTTTTCCGTGCTGCGACTCCACCTTATAATTAACACCCATTTTAACAAGAACCTTATATGGGCCTACCCACTTCCTCCCAAATTTCCACTTTTTTGGTCGCCGCAACCACACATATGACCCTAATTCAAAGGGCTTCCACTCTTTACTTTTCCGATCAGCATACAGAGCCTGCCTTTTCTTAGCTGCATATAAATTTTTCTGTGCTATCTCAGTAGAATTCCTTATGGCTTGTCTAACCTCACGAGCATACTCTGAATGACTCCGGGGATTTTGCAAAGGCACTCCTAAATCCACCTCTATGGGCATCCTTGGCTCTCGTCCGAAAACTAATTCATAGGGGGAATACCCGGTTGTTTCATGCCGGCTGGTATTATACGCATAAACAGCCTGATCAACATACAAGTCCCAATTTTCAGGATGTTCACTCACGAAAGAAGACAAAATTTCCTGCAATGTCCTATTTTGCCTTTCCACTTGCCCATCCCCTTGTGGATGATATGCAGTCGTACGGGATTTCTTTATTCCCATAATTTGACAAATTTCGTGCATTAAGTTGCTCTCGAAATTTTGTCCCTGATCAGAATGCAATATATCGGGGGGACCGAAACGAGAAAACAACTTTGAGACTAAAAGCCTAGCTACCGTTTGTGCTTTTTGATCTTTAGTTGCAAATGCTTCGCACCATTTAGTAAAATGATCTCCGACAACCAACAAATGTTTATTACCCCTTGATGTCTCTGGAAGTGGGCCCATATAATCAATAGCCCAAAATACGAAGGGTTCACCTACCAAAATGGGCGTAAGTGGAGCTTTCCCTTGGTTAGGTAACAGTTTACTTTGCATACATTCTGAACAAGATGTGATATAGTTTTTCACGCACTCTTGCATTTTTGGCCAAAAGAAGCGTTGCTTAACACGATATAAAGTACGTGTAATTCCCATATGACCCCCAGACGGCCCGGAATGAAGGCTATGTAAAATTTGGCCTACGACAGATTGTGGAACGACAAACACACGTCGGGGCACTTTTTGACCTGTCGAAATAGCTCTAACAAGCAAGCCGTCTGAGAGAAATAACTCATCCCAACAATACCACAAAGTGCGCAAAATTTCGTTTTTCTTCCATACAAAAAGAGGGGGTTTAGGTAGCCGTTGTTCCTTAAGAGCTACAACTATAGCAATGTCCGGGTCATTTAACTGAGCTTGGTGCAAAGTCAACTCAGGTGTCAACTTGACAAAACAAGTAGTATACTTGTCAGACATTTCTTCCACGCTATGCTTATCTTCTGTATCAACTAGCCGAGACAGCGCATCAGCATTAGCATTTTCCCTCCCAGGCCTATGGGATATTTCAAATTCAAACTCCTGTAAACCCATTATCCAGCGTGCTATCCTACCTTTAGGCTCAATTTTATGTAGCCAGGTTAGAGCATTATTATCGGTAACAAGTTTAAATTTCTGGCCAAGTAAATACACCCGAAAGTGTTGAGTAGCAAAAACAACAGCTAAGGCTTCCTTCTCCAAAACCGAATAATTTCTTTCCCTCTCAGTCAAAGCACGACTAGCGTAAGAAATAACACGCTCATCTCCAGAACTATCTTTCTGGGTTAATACAGCTCCCAACCCGACATTTGAAGCATCTGTCTGTAAAATAAATGGTGCATCTAACTGAGGGTAAACAAGTATTGGGGCATTACACAACTGCCGTTTTAATAAGTCAAAAGATCGCTGATGAACCGTTAACCACTGAAATTTGCAACCCTTTTTGGTTAAACTCGTCAATGGGGCCGCAATAGTTGCAAAATTGGGAATAAATTTTCTGTAATACCCAGCCAATCCAAGAAAGGATCTCACTTGTTCCACATTATTTGGGGGGCACATTTTTTGAACTGCTTCAATTTTGCCCGGTTCAGTATGAATTCCCTCCGCAGAAACAGTATGACCTAGATAAACAACCTTATCTGCACCAAAAAGACATTTAGAAGCTTTAACTCTTAAGTTTGCCTTTTGTAGTCTCTCTAAAACCAATTCTAAACGCTCGCAGTGTTGATTTATATCTATTGACGGAATAATTATATCGTCAAAATAACACAGACAACTTTCGTAATTTAACCCTGACATTATAATTTTCATGGCTCGGTCAAACGTTGACGGAGCTCCACACAATCCAAAAGGGAGGCGAACGAATTCCCACAATCCTTGAGGAGTAACGAAAGCTGTCTTATGCCTATCCTTCGGGTTGACATCAAGCTGCCAATACCCTGAGCGTAGATCTAAAGTACTAAAGTACTTATAACCCTGAAGAGAGTCTAAAAGGTCATCGACTCGTGGTAGAGGGCGTGCATCTCGCTGAGTGACTGCATTAAGGCGTCTATAGTCAATACAAAATCGATAACTACCGTCTTTCTTCTTAACCATAACAATTGGGGATGCCCATGCACTAGTACTTGGCTTAATAACCCCTTGTTTTAACATATTCGCGATTTGCTGTTGAGCATCTTCCCTGTATGCAAATGGAAGACGTCGGGGGTGCTGGCGAATAGGGGCTGCATTCCCCGTGTCAATAGAATGAGTAACAACAGAAG
Source organism: Rhopilema esculentum (assembly GCF_057945365.1). Classification (NCBI taxonomy): domain Eukaryota; kingdom Metazoa; phylum Cnidaria; class Scyphozoa; order Rhizostomeae; family Rhizostomatidae; genus Rhopilema; species Rhopilema esculentum. The sequence goes on from NC_142830.1 coordinate 9,884,166, forward strand.
AATGGCCTAAAGTATCCTCAAATACCTCTGAATACCGGTATAGCACATCCAGAATGGAAGCCTTTTGCTCAGGCAATAGAGAGGAACTTATTGCCGCGGCGAGCTCTTCGTGAGACTTATCACCATTACTAAATGTCGCAGCACTACAACTCGAGGTGCCCAGTTCAACTCCTTGACTAACAAGGGGGCAAAATTCAGCAATCTTTTGCCCTGCTTGAAGCTCAACTTCTTTAGTATGATTATTTAAAAGTCGAACAGGTACAACACGATTGTTAGCAGAGCAAACTACATGAGCAACATGGACTGTGGGAAGGGAGGATGGGTCACAATTCGATGTTATCATACCTACCAAATTTTTGGAACTTCTTGAAATACTGCACTTGATGACAAGTTCTGACATTGGAGGCACAACTATAGCACTAGTTAATTTAACAGGTACTGGGCCTAAAGTAGATGACTGAGATAAAGTTTCGGAAGACCCTTTACTGTTTTCATAAACAGGGGTTAAGGGTAAATTTCCATGTGGACCAGATAAATAATAAATTCTTCCATCATTAACTAGTTGCAATCGATTTGCTTGAATAAAATCCCAACCCAAAATACATTGCAACGGTGATAATATATTATCGCAAACAACAAATCGATGAAAGTAAGAAACACTACTGTCATGTAAAGTAACACTACCCTCAAAAACTCCTGTTATATGCAGGGCTTGACCTGTCACGGAAATGCACCGATCGGAGGCAGTACTGCTGAAAGTTCCTACATCTCCCCCCTCAAGCTTGTTTAACTTTTGTTCTACAATAGCAGCATAAACAGATTTACTCAAAAAGGACTTTGCAGATCCAGTATCAATTAAAGCTTCGACCTGCAACCCATTTAACAAACACTTAACAAAGGGCTGGGTAAGAGACTGGATAGACTGTTGATTACTACAAACAGTACTGTCTCCAATTATATATAATCCGGGGTGACCATCCCAGCCTTCTATTGGGCCACCCCTTTGGAGTTTAAAGTCGACACAAATCGGTTCGGAATATTTTTTACATTAGCAACACGATTACCTTCCTTAGTATTCGGATTGTCAACAACCCAGTTATTCGCACATTGCGAAGCAATATGTCCCGAGCCATTGCACATCTGGCATTTGAATGAACCATCAATGGGTCCTTGTTCCCTGCTTGTGCGTTTTAGGGGGCAATTTCTTGCTATGTGACCCTCTTTAGAACAAAAGTAACATGTCACACGGCGTACTGGCTGTTGACGTCCAGCAAATTGGGAGGTCGGTTCTTTTTTTTGAACAGTGGCTACGTACAAACTATTGTTCATTTTCAGCTCCTCTACTGCAGCTGTTAGCTTGTCCAGCCGTCCCTCAATAGATGTCGGTGAAGGGACGACATCTGTGGCTGCAAACAAACCAGGGTGAGGTCCATGATTGTCACTTATCGCCAGAAACTGTTTGGAAAAGGAGAGCATATCATCCAACTTCGGGGTCGGGTTATGTTCAAGAAGTTTATAACGAATGGTATTGGGAAGTCCCTTCATAAATTGTCGGGATAACAAGGCAGAAGTGGCAGCTTTTTCCAAAGTCGGATCCGCCTTTTTCAGCAATTCCTGAAGAGACCACAGAAAAACACTAGGATCCTCACCATTACGCAAAACACGATCTTCAAATTCTCGAAAATAGCCTTCACGTCCGACAGCAGGACACAAGGCAGTCTGGAGACTGGTTGCTAAATGTGCAAACGTATCTTTTTCATCATCAGATAATGTATGAAAATACGTAGCCGCCAACCCTCGCAAAAATGCCGGCAGCTTTTGCAACTTTTGGTCGTCTGTCCAGCCATTAGCGGAGGCACAACAATTAAATTGGCGAAGCCAAGTCGGGAAATCACCAGAATCAAACTTTTCCGGCAAAATGCTACTCGCCATTGCTTTTACCTCTGTCACCAATTTGTTATGACCGGGCAGAACGGACAACAGAAACAGACGTGTCTCTAGTGCATATTCCGATTCTCTAATCTTCGAACAATCACGGTTTTCCAATTTATTGATAAACGTGACATGTCATCACATGACGAGCACAAGCAATACGTCATTAACTAGCATTGCCTAATGACACCATTAGAAAACTCATGATTCTACAGATGTGCCTTCGAACATGACATCACATGCACACATGCACACGTTACACATGTCTATTGGCTTTGCTCAAATATGTAAATTCATTTAAACACTTTGAAATTTTGAAATTACATTCTAAACTAAACATTTGATGATGAAATATATCTACATTAGAAAGAAACAAACTTTTCGGAGACAAAGCTATCTGCTTCACTTTTGGTATTCAATTTTTCCAGTAATTTTGCTTCTTCATCCTCCATTTCATGTATCTTCATTTGCTCTCTTTGGCACTTTTCATGCAATGTTGATATTTCAGCTTCTTCCAAACGTATCTTTTCCTCGATTTCAATCGATTGTTTGTTCTGAAATTAAAAAATCAACATGATATAGCCAGGTCTGTCGAGAGGTTTTGGAGGCCCTGGGGTTAAGTGGGCAGAAAATTTCCTCTATTTCATGCCATCTTCAAATTCTGTTGCTTTTAGTTAATTCCATTTTGAAACAGAATTCATTACTTTATGAGCCCCCTAAACTTGGAGTCCTGGGACAATTTTCCCACTTTCCGCCCCTCTTGATGGCCCTTAATATAGCTTGTGAATGACTTGCAAAGAGTCAATAAACAGAAAAATGTCTTCTTTTGAATAAGAGAAACAGACATAAATGATTCACAAATTGGCATTTGACAAAAAATGTTAAGGTCTAAGCAGAGTCATTATCCAACAATAATGAGAGTCACTTACCAATGTTTTTGATCTTTCCTGGACATCAGATTTCATCTGCAATTTTACAAAAAAATTAAGATTAAAAAGGCAATCTTCCCTAAGAAGATACTGTGAGAAATAGAGAATAAAGATTTAACAAGGTGAGAAGAAGGTATTTGGCATACAATGGATAATGTCTACAACGGCTTACAAACTGGATAACTTAGCAGACACGGGAAATTAGCTATTCTTTCTTGGTCTGTAAAAGAACAGAAGTTTATACCTGTTGACACTTTCGTAAATTCTGTCCAAATTCATTTTGTGCATCTTTCAGCTCTTTTTCCTGGTTTGGAAAGAAGTTTAGTAAAATTTGTGGATGTTATGTTTGGTTAAGTATTAAGTACAACAGGGGTTTAAGGATACATTAATAAAAGATGGTAAAATTACAAGGGCTTGCATTCGATTTTTTGAACCAAAAGCTTTACAATCACAGTGGAATGATATAGACACATAGCTTATGAGGAGTACATTGAATACCAAGTAAGAAAATTGATATTTAATTCAAGTTACAATACATCCTGCTAATTGATCCACAGTCCGCTTTGACACTCAAATACTGAATAAGAATATAAATAAACCAACCATAGTATTAAAGGAAATGCATAATTTTTGATATGATACTTATAAATGATCAGATCTTATTTTAACTTTTAACATGAAAAATCCATAATTGCATCATTTCATAAAATAGAGTTAGAGATTGAAATATTATCAGTAGCAGGGAGAACCTTCTTTTCCAATGTTTCTGTTGCACATTTTATCTTTTCTTGCAATTCTTGATACTCTGAAAAACAATAAATGGAAAACAAAAAGCATCAATTGCTTGAATTTTCACTATCACTATCAACTGCTGGGGATATATAAAGTTGCTCTTTTTTAATATGAAGTAGAAATACCTTTGATATGTTTTTCATCTTGTGGCAACAAAGAACAATCATCCATCTAGAAATGAAATGGTAATAAGCTGTATTTGTGCAAAATGTAATAACAAAGAACAATATGACATGATACTTAATAGGTTACATAAGATTATACATAGAAACCCTTTTGAGGTAGACTGGAATTCTGCAATGCAGACCTAATGCCCCCCCCCCCCCCGACAGATACACTCGAGTTTGGCTTCTCTACAATGATCATGTTATCATTTGTAGTTGCATGCTAAAAATCAGTTAGGCTAGCTTTTCAAATCTCCTCGTTCTTGCTCAGTCATTTAGCTAGCTCACCATACCTCACATTTCATACATGCATTCCAAAACACACACTTATTTATCAAATGCTTTTTCCTTGTGTTTCCATTTCTTTTCCATTTTCACTAAGTGTCCGATCCCCCTAATAAAATTTTAATTCGGTCTAATTTCTTTCCCTTTCCTTTCCTTTCTTCATCATTCATTCAAGAATGGCCTCCAAGGGAAAAATTTTCAATTGGTTTTTTTTGTACTATAGTTCCTAAGAAAGAAGAGTTATTTTGCAGATGCCAACTTGCAATGGTTGGCAAAAATTTTTCAATGTGCTGCCAGTTAACTGGTTATTTTCATTGAGGTTCTGATGCTCTAGCTAGGACTGCTGCATTTATCACAGGAAAAGGGTTTTTCTTGTCGAATCCCACGCAAGATTGAATGGTGCTATTTAGATGTTAGTACCTTCTTCCTGTTAGGTGCTTATAGTGGGCCTAGCTACAGAAGAAAAAAAGGCTAGATAACAGCAAATCTCCACAGGCTAAGTGGTGGTGCAATATAAATCAGATATCTAGTTCTATATCCAGATAACTATATACCATATTAATGGTCTTATCAAGAGCTATCGTTTGGTATATAGTATTAATGTATATGATGTATGGTTACTGAGAGGTGCGAAACTGCAATAGCGCCGAATATTTTTTATAGGTTAGGTAATTAAACTTAGACGAATTTTAAAATCTTTTCATTTCATTCAAAAAAAATCCCATTAGCTACCTATAAAAACATGAAAACATTTTTTAATATACATACAATTACTGTTTTGAGCTACCTTGCAGGTTTTTATTTGATGTGTTTTTCACCAATCTACCATTGAATCTCTTAGGCCCTGGCTGATCGTTCAATTTACCCGCCAAAACAACTAACACAAACCGCCTTCGCAATTCCAGCACTTAGCTATTTATCCAAAAGATATTTTGATCAGTGAACTTATGTTGTCTCAGTTAGTCATACTAAAAAGTTATCTATTTTCATGCTAAAAAATTCGCAGATACTAAAATTGCGTATCAGAAATAGACCAAACATTAAATAAATTTTGCTAAGATGTTTTGCTCAATTGAAATTATCTGTTGGTGCCCAGCGGAACAAAAATTAAATAGGTAGGTATTGCTTTGAAAGAATAATCATTTAAAAAAATAATTTTTCTAAAAACTGAAATTATGTTCTGTTAACAACAAAAGCGGAATGATACAACAACAACAGTATTCCAGAAAAATGTATCGCTGTCCTAACTTTTTCAAGCTTTTTGCAACTTTGCCTTTTTGAAAAAGTTATTTTGCTAATTTGACTTAAATGCTTTATAATCTTCATTCGCCAACTAAATAGTAAACAACATCTGCATTATTGCAACCATTATTTAAAGCCTCATTGATTACCTTTAATTGGTTTGAATACCTTACCAATTTCCATCTACCACTGATCTGAGACGATCAACAATACCCAACAGCTTTGCTGTCACAAATTCACAATAGCAGATAATGTATAACTTCTTGAACATAGACTAGTACAATCGTTTAACCATTTTTGTGACATAGAAATGAGCATTCACAATGTTTGACCCATATATAACCACCAAACCTAACGTACCAACTCAACGTACCCACTGAACAATGCCCCCCCCCAAAAAAACAACGTACCCCCTAAAAATATCTCATAACGTATATTTTTTATTAGTAATCAGTCAAGTAAGAAAAAACCTTATTTTTTTTTATAACAGAAGGAGAAGATATAAATCTTTACTTGGTACATTGAACTTCTTAAATGAAAGTTCGATCCATAGCTGGGTATATATTTTTTATCGTGCTCTTTAGGACCCTTATTCTGGCAATTTATGCTCTGTGGAGTGTCAGACGAAAAAACTTTTAGCCAATATGTTATAAAATGTTTTCTTTTTAAAACCATTTTCAATTTCTGTACCGCCAAAAAAAATGTTCACGAACTTATTTCATAAATGATGCTTCAATGTAGTGAATCATTTACTTTTGCTTGAATTGGGTGGATAGTGGGTAAGTACTATGAAGATAACATACAATTGAAGGCAAAATGTCACTTTCAACATGAGATTTACGGAACGGAAAGAAGATTTGATCCAGCCGCAAACAAGGTATACCGGTGAGCCTCATCATTAGCATACATAACCTTGATATATTGTATCAAGACTATGAGTTGTGTCGAGGGTATATTAGCCTATGATTTAAAGCAGTACAGTAGATACTCTTTAAAATCCTATAGAATCTATAGAAAATTTCCTATAGAAAGGCATTTCAAGAAGCATCAAAGATCAAACATATTTCTTTATATTCTATGCGAGTTTCTCTTTAGAAGCCGTGGCAAAAAATGGGTTATCATTAAATCTCTATTTTTTTTATAAAAAAATGAATTTCTCGCTGTATTAAATATTCTTCGTAAACTGGGGGTTTTCCTTGGTCCATATATAAAGTTAGATGCAAGATTCTGACAATCAAATCAACGTATCCTTCTTTGGCAAAATATAACTGATGATTTTTAATCGGAAAAAATGGAAGGTTTCATAACAGTTCTTAGAAATGCATCAGAACAACAGAGAGGATAAGGCTGTTACTCAACAAGTGTCTAATAAGAGCCATGCCAAACCAATATGAACTTATACATTCAATTTTGACAAGGGCTTTTTAACCTGGCAAAGAAATATACAGTTTGGTAAATACGAATTAGTTAGAATGATGCAATTCGTAAAACTGTTTGATTAACGCTGTGTGACGTCAGACCACCGTCTCTAAAGGTCGAAGATGTTAGCAGACGGCAATATCGTTGTTGGTTAAAAAACTTCTGCATGTAACTTCTTAAGATCTACTTTTTTTCTTTACAGGTACTCCACCAACAAACAAATTCAGTTTATTAACATCAATACCAGCTAATTCATCGTCTTTATCATCTTCTGAGAGGTCATTGTCTTCATCTGATGCATCCTCAGATGAGTCCTCCCCACTGTCACCATCTTCATCGGAATCTTCTTCCTCTTCGTCATCATCATCACCATCAGTGCTGCCACTATTTTCTTCATCTTTAAATGAGCATGAATATATAAAAAAAATTGGTAAGTATAAAACGAAAATTAACTGTTTACCATTTTTTCCATGTTTTACTCGATAAATAAAGAAGCACGCAGCATTTCCGTTCACAAATATTTTCTTTACGAATGGAATCCTTTCAGCACGTTGATTCTACATAATTGTAAAGTTACGAACTTCCAATTTGATTCATCTGCTCTTTACTTATTTTTAAACAGAGACAATAGTTGTGAACTGTAGAAATGGACAGTAGATATTTTGGTGAAACATTGATTCGCCCCTAACTTTTTCATTAATCTAGTAATTTTACCGCCTAAATGCATTGGAATGAAACCTATATCTGTTAAAAACTGTTCCCAAATTGTAGGTAAATTGATACCGGAAGTGCTTTGGCGTGTAAGAAGACAGCCCAAGTAATGTTAACAAATAAATAACGCAGTAAATGATACCCATGAAAAATGCAGCTCATATTTAAACTGAGATATCAAGGGTGTGGCGTAGCATTTTGCGCCAAAGAGGACAAAGGATCTGAGGCCGTTTTCCAAACAATCTTCTAAGATTTGATGTTAAGAGTCACCTTGTTGGGTCCTGTTAAGAGTCACCTTGTTGGGTCATTAAGCTGAGAAAATTCCTCAAAAATCGTCATGCTAAATGGAGTCCTGGAAATATGGCGGTCAAACCGTAAAAGACCATAGGAAAGTGGAAGGTGCCAACCCCAAATCCGACTTGTTTTCAGAACTTCAGAGTACTGTCTGAAGGAGAGATGAACACTACACTGGACAATAATGTCAAGCTTCTGGCAAATGTAGTTTTTAAAAAGTATTCCATTGCTTATTTCTAGAAGATTTCAAGAATAAGAACTACAAACCATGTTGAATCTTCTCTTTTAATGTTGAACGAAATTCCAGACATGTAGGGTTAGTAGGCTCCACTTCAAGAACTGAAAAGACAACGAGAATTTTAAAACTAGGCTTCAGTGCAATTTCTACTGATAATCGAGATACAAATTTCATTTTTCTCACAGACCTTGAAGTACATACATACACATCTAGTGAATATACGCTATTTGATGTATAGAACAAGACGCTTCTAAGTTGCCATTCCGAGTTTCACGCTTATCTCGATCATCAGGCAACTATTCTGAATATGTAGTGATGCAATGGATATACATGAGTATACTTTAAAGAGGAAAATAATGTTACCTAGAGGGTAACTTCTATGTCAAAAAACCATAGAAAAGAATTGAAGCTATCTTACTTTGGTCGCAAAGGTCCTGTGCTTCGCTGTAATCCTTCTTCATCAATGCAGTAAGAAACTAAAACCGCAATCAGACACGTCAAAAAACAATTGTTCGTTATTAAAAGGTAATATTCTAGCAGGCAATTAACGATACCTATCTTTTTAGCGTAGAGATAGCCATTACAAAGTAAGAAACTATCCTTAAGAGTTGCAAACAGGGAAAATGGCAGCATCAGTTCGCCTATATTCAGAACTACCAAAAACAGCCCAAGCGTGCAATGCAAAACAGCCCGGCATACGGGGTTTCATCAGAGCAAAAGTGATGAAGCTCTGATGAAGCCCCGTATGCCGGGGCGAAATATAAGCCTTCACGAAATTACGTGTATTTATTGTTGTTCATTCTCGTCGCATTACGGTGTTTCTTATTTGCTAAATTATTTTTTCATCAGATAATTTAGTAGTCCACACCCCTCCCCAGTTGGGGAGGCATGCAAACGAAAACAATTGAAACCTTTATTATATATACATTATAGGGAAAGCGCTATGGTCCCCGCTTTACATTTTTTAGCTCCCAATCACTGGTTCTGTCGTGATGTGTACCGAGAGAATTTCGCAGAGCATTACCTCTAGATGCCCTATGATTTTATTTTTTGCATTAAAATCATAATGCTAGCCTACTTTATCTCACAAGATGCACGGGATATTTTTTAAATACACAATATAATTTATAGATTATTGAGAGGTTGCAACCGCTCACAAAATCTTTTCAGCACATTTGTTTTTTCGGCAGAAATAAATCAATTACCCACCTGACCAAGTAATTCTAAAGAAGCCTTATTTGGAGCAGGGGCTTGACCGTTAGAAAGAAACTCTTCCCTGTTTCCACCACCCTGTTGGTCATCATCATCATCATTATCATCTTCACTTGAGTTACTCTCAGATTCGTTTGGAGCATTACTGTTTTCTCCGGTTGCAGGTGTGTTTGAGGGGGTAAAGGATTTCGTTGAAGGAACTGCTCTCGGCGCCATAAAACTTCTTGATTTAATATCTTGGTTGTTTAAACAAACACCGCTAACAGTTAGTTCTTTCATTTTCTCTTCGACGCCAACACAGTATTGGCAAAGCTTGGTTCCTTTAAGAAAAACAATCGAAAAATGAACGTCAAGCGACAAAGAAATCAATTCTTCAAAAACTGATTGATATATCTTTTTTACATTCAGCTTCTAAAAAATTTCGCTGTAATAAGATCATTTACAATAGCCAAATAGCATTAGCCAAGTGGACATGGTATGGGAGATAGCAATACAATCATTAAATTCAACTGTAAGCCTGCCAGACTATCAGAACGAAAGAAGACAGATACTTTTAAATCATTCAAAACACCTTGGCCTTTGCTATTTATTGTAAATATTATCCAACCACAGTGGTCTTGAAATTGTCAAAATGCTTTCAAATTTATTCTGGAAAAGTAATGGTCTATAAGGCTCACTAATTCTATTGTTTTAAACATAAAACGATCAAGGAAGACAAGTGTTTTCACTTTACTGAAGATTAGAGGTATATATTTTACATTGCTTAAAAATCCCAAAATAATTAGCAAAGCTAACCTAGATACCGGTCCAGATTTCTATGAAGATCATCTTGGAAAAGAAGTTGTATCTTTTCATAATCTCAAAGAATATACAGACTTCAGATTTCCAGGAACTAACCACTTACTTATCATGTATATTTCAGTAATGAAGAAGTGGGTTAAAATATAAAATCAAGATCATGAAACGTTTTAAACTAAAAATATTGATTCAATCCTGAAAGAAAAGAGGATGTATGATTGATAACTTATACAATGTATCAGACTACCAGAACAACTGCAGTTTTGTTTCTCTTTCTGCTCTGTACTTTGAAATTGCTTCTCCTGTTTCACAGCATTTGTTCCAGGTGACTGAAACTTTGTCTTCCTTATTTCTGAATGCATGGATGCATCTTAAATGGAAAACCAAATGTATAAGCAGTTACAATCTACTTAAAGTGTGCCAGGCAAATCAGCAAAAAAATGATGAGACAAGAGATTGTTTAACAGTCTAAAAACAAACCTGATATAGAAGATCATGATTATTTAAAAGGAAATTCATTTGAAAATCCTAAATTCCATTTCATTTAATTCTTCAAAAATATCCTGTTTGGGCATGCATATAGCTTTTTAACATGATTTAATTTGGCGTGGAGATGTGAGAGGTTATGCCTAGGGGAAAATTGCCCTTGAACTGTTAAGCTACTTTCCACCCTTACCAACTAAATTTCAAGGCAAGGCCCCTTTTTTCTAAGATGTTTCATTGATGGCAAATTAAAATTTATTGGCTATGGTTGTTGATCCTGCAACAAATATTAGGGCTCTAACCTGACTTCAGAACTTCAAGACTTCCACTTGATGGCTGAAAAAGACATGTAATTACAAAGCAAATAAAAGCACACATACTGATGACTACTTTTACAACTATTATTCATCAGAAAGAAATCATAAGCAAACAAGTTCACTTTATGCTCTGTTAAACTCAATTAAAGTCTTGCAAATCCCAAGTAATAATGATCACTTGAAAAATCTAAAACAAAGAGATCATACATATACTAGAGCATATAATTATTAAGAAAAAGACTTAAAATTAAAAGGAAAGCTTACCCTTTTCAATGCAGACTTTCCTGCAGACACTGGCCTATTATAAAAAGAAGAAAGTAGAAATCGGAGCAAGACTAAGGGGCTGTATGATAACAAGATATATTTTGCTATACACAAAAACATACATTTTCTGAAAATTAAAGGTACCAGATAAACATATTGGTACCAAATAACCAATATAAAATGTTTGGTACCTTTGATTTTTTAGAGTATAGTGTATTTTCTCTTGTATTCCCACGCTCTCTGATATTTCCACCTCGCTAATAATCCTGCCTTTGTTTTACGGTTTGAAAAAAAAATCCCCTGTCTCTGATAATTCTGCATGCAGGATTGATGAATATAAGAAAACAATACATTGCAAAAACGCTTGGAGTTTTGATTGGTTTTAGAACATTGAACATAGTATCCTATAGTGTTTATTTGATGATAGCAAGTGTGAAAATGTTTAGCATCACTTCCGACCAACTTTCATGAATGTTCTTGGCATTTTACATGCAGAGTTCCTGCACCAAAACAGGGGATATGTTGAAAGTTGGATCGGCTTTCTAACGCACATCCAACCTCTCTGATAATCCTGCCTCTCTAATAATCCTGCATGAAATCAGGAGTTTCAACCAACAAATCTGGTTTCTACAAAAATTAGCCCTTTATTTAAGTAAAAGAAAATCTTTAAAGTTCAAAGGACGGTACATAACTCTCCTTTCAAATTATAACAAATGAAATGATAGTTGAATTCTGATAAGGGTTTTAATTTTCATGGCTTTTGTGGAAAAACTGGCTTCATTATGACTTTAAGGTTTCCAATAATTTTGAACTAGCAAAGTTTATCTGGTTGTAATAATTTCATAGAAACTAAATCTGGAAATTAGATACAAAACATTACCTGTTATTTGATGGTATCACATCCGGCTTTCCTTCATTCAGAATAACAAGCTCTCCTGCAAAGTTGCTTTTACGCTTCGGAGAAAGGACTCTCTCCTTTTGAGTAAGGCTTACAGCTGTTGTAACTTCCATTACTGAAACACAATTTACAAATGTTTGTTTTCTTTCTGGCTGAAAAAATGTCATTACTTGCAAAAATTATATGGTATAGAAAAAAATAAATATATCTCACTTTTAGGATTTGTTTAAGCTATACCTAAGAAATATGACAAGAAAAGGGTTCTTTAATAGACTCGTTTAAAAGTAATGCCAGTAAATTGAGAACTCCTCCTGATAATGCATTTAGAGGAATTCTCATTAATTAATGAGTAATTAACTACAAAAATTCAATAGTTTTAATCAAAATATTTACAAAATCATTAACTACTAGCCTACCCTTTGATGTTTGGAACCATCCACTGCTACTTTGGACCACACATTTTCTAAATTTATCGATATCAAGTTAACTTTTGACCAAATGATCTAGATAAGGCAGTTTTAACTTCTGTAAACAAAACTTTTTGGGTAACTTTTTTGTTGCTATACAAATTCCCAATATTTATTCGACCTCGCTTTCAATTCGCTACCTCAATTCTGCTCAGCGAAAGGAAATGATAGACAACGGCATCATGGCGTCCACTGCAACGTTAGAAAAAGCTGAGCATCTTCTTACGACTTCACACCAGAAAGCTATCGAGATGCTGGAAATTATTGGTAAGTAATGCCTATTGAACCATAAGCTTTTTGAATATTACAGAAAAAGAAAACACTAAAATATCGGTGCATACCATAAAATCAGTTGCTCGAAAAACAAGTCAAACCAATATCCCAATAAATATATAATTTTTATGTAAAATTGGTAGTAACGCACGAAATGATAAAATTTATGAAAATGATAAAAGAGTTCTTATTGTAAAACATAAGCTAAATAACAAAGACGGCAGTAAAAAGTAATTTAACCATTGCTGAGCCAGACTGGAAACTTTGCTTCTTGCGCGGGCAAGTTTATTTTGAAAATTTGAGACTGCGCGCCTGAAATCATGCACTCTTAGTTATTTTTATTGTTAATAATGTTAAATCCTATTGTCAAGGGATCTAGGGGATTTTGCGCGGCCAATATGCAAAAGCGCGCAGAGGTGTGCGCGGGCAATATATTGCGGGCGCGCAGCAAAGTTTCCAGTCTGGTTGCTGAGTGAGGGCCCAGTATCAGTATGGATATCAGTATCATAAGCCTTTAGGAGTAAACGATTGGAGATTGAAGATTCCTTGTCTGCGGCGCAGGCAATGGCAGCTGCACTCCCAAGAAGTAACGGGTGCACTCTTGCACACCCAAAAAATGGGTGTGGTTTGGGTGTGTTCTTGGATGTGGCTCAAATAAGAGAGTTTTTTCAAATACAGCAAAATGATTTCTAAATCTGTTCCCAACTGAGATTAGACAAATGTGTGTCATTCTCATTTGAGTGATCCACTTAAGATCAGGACTGGCCAAAAGTTTCAGTGGGCCTGGGGCAAAACTGAAAATTTAGGCTCCTTGTGAGGGAAGCAAGCAGAAAGTTGTTGGTCATTTTCTTGCAATTGTTTCAATATTTCTTTGTTTCTATTGTTTTATTCTCATGTTTTGCTATTATTTCCATTCTATAAACGTATTACAATCATTTAGCTATAAATGGATTAATTCCATTCCTAAAATGGAATTCCTTTCTTTATGAGGTTCCCTAGACATTGAGGCCCTTAGGCATTTTGCACTCTTGTCCCTTCATGGTGGCCCTGCTTTAGATCATCCTCATGGTGCTCTTAGAATGCTAATGTTTTTGGCCTTTTCAAGCATTATTTTTTAAATCTCTTTACTAGCCAATCTTTAGGAATTTGAATAACAGCCACTGATGGTAGTGTTAAGTAAGCATAGTTCAACTCTCAATCATGAAATTCCCTGAGATGTTAAATTGATGTAAACAGGAAAAGTATCAGGAATATATGCACACACTCAAGAATCACTGAGAAATTTGGTGCACACTTAAGTGTGCACACTCATCACAAATGCACTCTTGCACTCCCAGGTAATAGCATGTGCACTCCTGAGATCTTGTCAAAATCTGCCATGAAATCCAGCCCAGCTGAGGACCCTGGATCAAGCTAACCCAAATCTCTAGGTGCCCTTTTTGCTAATAAAGCTGTTAAAAAGACTATTATCAATGTATAAAAAGAATATATACCATTTGCAACTTTCCAAATTAGTGCTTTATATCAGTTAGTATCCAAAGTCAATATTCACAACTGTTTCCTAAAGTACATACTTAAACAACTGACTGTTTTCGTTGACGAAATCTCCCTTGTGGTCGACGGTTGCCCTTGTGGTCACCCCCGAAAATCACAACGTGTACAGACTTGAAAATTAGTCAATTTTTGTGAATAAATATTTCTGTAAAAACAAATCAAGTAAATGAAAAAGTTCACCAATGTTAATGCTTTCTTTTTCTCAAACTATTTCGTCCAACCATTCTGAAACCAAATGATTTTGACCCCAGTGAATTTTGTAAAGCTAATCAAAATTCTCAAGCAAACAAGTGGGTGATCTTTGGCCTATCAACAGTGGTCTTACAAAACACCCCCAGATTTGTTCTAACTTTTTGAATCTCATGGACCAATGCTCACACACTGAAAGGCAGCTTTGTTAACTGCTTGCAAAAAATATCAGAAATAGCCAACAACTGAAGAAAAGATTTTAGATGTTATTTCACAGGGCTCTTCTTAATGGCCCTTCTTGATGACCCTTTTTGAACATGAAATCTATCAAGAGAAGCTCAATTTTAGGTTTTCAACCTTTTGATCAGCTTTCAGAAGCATTTTTACAGGATATGTTGAAGCATTTCCAGGCTGAACTGCAGATTGAGTAAATTTCATAGAACCTCACTAGGGATAAACTTTTTTCTAGACATGTTTAAGATAGAAAAGGAAAGGGAAATTTATCCAGTGTTATAGTGAAGTCAATATTCCAATAAGGGGTTATGCTACAGTGGCAGACACCTGAGGGGGCAAGGAGGGGGACAACTGCCCCCCAATACTTAGAGGACAATGGTCTTTTGTTCCAAAACAATAGAGAATGTGACATCATCTTATTAGAACAATAGGCTTGCCCCCCCAATATTTGACCAAGTGTCCACCCCTGTTATGCTATAAGGTGCAACTGACAAACAATTGTTCCTAACAATTGGGTTAGGGTTAATGTATCAAACTATACACTAGGTCAGCAAAATAATTAGCAGCTGGAATTCCTATGTGCAGATAGATAGCTTCTTTTGATGAGCTGCCTCAGAATCAATTAAGAGCTGCATTTGTGGCTAGCAAACCATGCTTAACTCATTGCAAACCAATACATTTTATGAATTGCTCCTATCAATATTTTTGCAATTTGTAGGCTGGCAGGTCTACAATCCCGGACAAAAAGAGTTGAGCCTTTTCAAGAAAACTTTATGTTTTTTTCCTTTGAAAAATAGCTTCTCCTCCTCCCCAAATTCAATGTTGAATGCATGATTTTGTAGCAAAAAATGGTAGAACCAACATTGCTTTGGGGGGAAAGTGGGGGGATTCAAATTTACAAGGGCAAGGTTAAGTAGAAAATTGCAAAAATTGCATTTTTTCTCAACATTTTTGTCCAGAATTGTAGATTTGACCTGAACATTGTGAAATTCTGGTGTTTGTGAAGTATTTGTTTATTGTCTGTTAAAGTATTGAAGTGTTGTTGCTTTTTCTCCAGTTCAAAGAAATGCAGAGGTGGACAATGAGGAGTCATTGAAAGAACAAGAAGCAGCCATTTTGAAACTTGGATCACTGTACTCAAAACATGGAAAAGCTGATGGTAATTGCTAATTTTTTTTGCAACAGGTCATACTATTATTGCTTCAGGTGACATCTAGATTTGCTAAAGATTTTGTATTCAAAATTTAAAAACTTATAGATTTGCATATTAGGATTTTTGAAGAGCTTGGAATCAGATCACAACATTCACAGTGAAAAAGGGAGCAATTCAATGAAGCTAAGCAAGATAATTTAAAAATGAGGTGTTTATAGAACAAAACCCAACGATATAGGTAAAAAACAGCAACAACTGATACAACACCAAGTCTGTATAAATGAACAGAGTATTTCATCTTTCACTACCGAATCATTGTTCAGAAGTATTTTTAGTAGTTGAATAGTTAAATAGATCTGGGATAGATGGTGAACTAAAAAAGTTAGCATTTCTTTGCACTTGCTAATTTAGGATGCAAAACTTTATCTTGAGAGGATGAAAAGCTTTTTGAAATCACTGTGTATCTCAAGTTGTGTTTATGCCATCTTGTAATATTTTTTCTCTTTGGTAATTTTTTTATCTTTTTCCAGAGCTTAGTAACCTTGTCAAAGTCACAAGACCTTTTTTAAAATGCATATCAAAGGCAAAAGCTGCAAAACTGGTCAGAGACTTAGTAGACCTGTTCTTAGAAATTGATGTGGAGTCAAATAATGCTGCTGTAAGTATCAAACATTTGTCTATGGTTGAGTCACAAACAGATCTTTTAAGGCTGAAAAACTATACATTTCTTGCAAAATTATGAGTCAAAATGTCTTATAAAAAACAAAGGAATATGTGCTAGTCAATTACCTCTAGTATGCAACACAACTCATGTGATTAACATTTTGACAATGAATCTGAAAGATTCTCGCAATGGCTCTAAAATAAACATTCTTTAAAATTCAAGTACCTCTCTTACTAAGAAGAATGTAATTGAAGTTGTCATTATTTCAAGGCTATGTTCAGCCCTCTATGCATTACACAAAATTTCATACAGAATAAGAAAGCCTTGGTATTATTCTTATGGTGCTACAGAGAAAAGGACCCAACTATACAAAGAATGTATGTCTGCCAAGTTAATTGCTTATCTCTTTACATACACAGGTCCAACTTTGCCTTGAATGTATTCAGTGGGCAAAAGAAGAAAAAAGGTCTTTTTTAAGACAAGCTCTAGAGGTGAGCATTCCTGGTATTTTTTATGTCACAGCTCTTGTTTTTGATCTGTCTTTAAAAAGTCAATTCTGCTGTTTTATTGAAATTTGGTTGAAATAAGTAGATACCAATTTTAAGTAGACCCCAAAAACATTCATTTTTCTCGTCAATTTAACTTCAGATGTACATTTTTCAGAGTTTCATATCTTACAACTACGATCAGCTTATTCTGCATTAACACAAAATCTTCTCTATTATATTTTTAGTCTCGACTCATAGCACTATACTATGATACCCATGCTTATACAGAGGCATTAAATCTTTGTAAGTATGATCCAGACTTCAGTTAATTGAGTTATATCTTAACCTTTTTTTGGAAAATTGATGAATTTCTCAGGGGCGTCATGGTGAATGAATTTTAGAGGGGGCCAGAAAGAAGAAATTTCTGACAAAATTTCTTAGATCAAATAAAATCATTTCATGTAAGTGGGGGATGGGGCAAAAAATCTTATAACTTTTGGCTTAGCTGAAAAGATGTTTAAAGTGCACTTTTTATCTTGTCTCTGTTTCTCTCCTACTTTACAGTAAACGACACTGGCATCCGTAGAATTAAGTAGAATTAATTAGAATTAAGTAGAATTAAATAGAATTAAAGAGAGTTTAGACAAGGATAGAATTAAGTTACTACCTGAGGCGAGATCATGGTTGCCGCCAAAGGGGAAAATTTTTTATAATTGAAAGCTTCATATTCGCTGGAAATTGCATTCTTTGAAGCAAATTTTAAGAATAAGATCGCATTCTCAAATTGAAATTCCACTTGGGTAAAGCGATGGTTTTGATCGACGTTTTTCTTGTTACACAACATAACTGCATAAATTTTCAAATCTGGAACAACATTTTCAAAAATCTGGTGATAGGCACTAAATTAGCACTGGCCCGGTTTTCAGTATCAAATAAAGATAAAATTTATGACCAATTTTGATCAATTCTCATAACCAAATTTAGCCCTTTATCTGTGCACAATGTATTTATAACCTAGCTATAAAATAAAAGGCCATATATGGCTATAAGTCAATGTATCAAATGCTTGAGAAATCCAGCATGGTTTATTGAATTTCCATCGTACTTACAATTTACACTTACCAACGTAGGCGCTGTACTGTTGAAAGAGCTGAAGAAACTTGACGACAAAGCCCTGCTGGTTGAGGTTCAGCTCAATGAAAGCAAAACATACCATGCTCTAAACAATGTACCAAGGTCTAGGTAAGTACTTCGTCATATCTTTCAATATTTTTGTTGAAAATTTAGAAAGGGTAGAATTTATTGCTATTTTATAGATAGAATCAGTAGCAGTAACCAAGCTGTTTGAGTAGGGAGAGAGGGCTTGGGGGGAGCGCAATTTAGTTCCCAGGTCGTTTGTTTGAGTGGTCTTCTTATTTTCTACCTCCCAGGCCAAGATATTCCATTCAACAAAAGTTGACCACAGTATTTACCATCAAATTTACTATGTTTTTATTGACTCAATCCTTCTTACTATAAATGTTTTCCAGCATAGGGGTCTCTGGTGTACCCTGGATCTGATTTCGGAAAACAGCAGTCTACTTTTTGTTAACCCTTTTTGTAAAGAGCGATATATGTTAATCTTATCTCTATTCCTTAGGGCTGCTCTTACGTCGGCAAGGACCACTGCAAATGCAATTTACTGTCCTCCAAAGCTTCAGGTACTCATTAAATGAAATATTTGCTAGTGAATGCTTTGAATGTCATTTGAGAGCCATATTCTCATTCGTATCTCATCTCTTATTATACGTGATTATAAATTTTCCGAGCAGAGTTTCATTTGTGAAAATCTCTGACAGAGATACAAATGGGGAAACGATGCAAAGAGTGTTAGAATTCTTAGAAAAGGCCTTCGCCACCAACTTGTGGAACGAATTTCCATATGCTGAACTCTCCAAAAATGTTGCGTATTTCTTAAAAACTAGCCTTTTATGTGGAAGGCAATCAATGTAGAAACCAATTGTTAAAGCAATGACGCTTTTATGTGCACAGTTTGATATGCAGTATATGTCGTACAGTATTGATTCTATTCTTAAACTTTTAAAATTCAGCATTCCGTGTTTTGAAACGCCATGAAACGTCACGAGTCTTGGTTTAGTCTATTTGCTTATTTGTTAAATTCATGGTCGCATGTGTAAACCTTTCACCTACTCTAAATTCATTTGAAATACTTAATTCTCACCATTGAGATTCTTTTTTAACTATTTCTGATGTATTGATATTGGTAAAAGTAAATAACATTAAAGGTAGGAAGATTGATGTTTATAGTTCATAACCTGTATTTTTGTTTTTTTCCTTTTAATTGTAATTATAAATTTATTTTTAGGCTTCACTGGATCTCCAGTCAGGTATGTGTAAACTGTTGTAATTAAATCCTAACTTATCAGTTTTCATCCTTTCTTCAAATATTTACACCTAGGCGAATGCTCGACTGCTCGAATTTCAATCCATTAAAATTGAGAATTTCATGAAAAAGGCAAAATTGACCGAATAGCTTTTTATGTTGGTTATCTTTGTGTAAGCAACCAATAATGTTCGACAGCCAGTAATTAATTTATTGTTATTTCTACAGCTTTCCTCTTTCTTACTTCCTTAAAGGTATTCTTCATGCCGAAGAAAACGATTTTAAAACTGCCTACTCTTATTTTTACGAAGCATTCGAGGTTTGTGACTGAATCGGCTTAATTTTGTCTCCATTTCATTAGATTTTTTTGCGGTGCTAAAGTAGAGTAGCTTGATGGGAAGGTTGTGTTGATAATATTTTACGTGTTCAGCAGTCATATCCTATGTAAAATCGAAGTGAACTTCCGGGTACAGGCCTTACTTTCTGTATGGAAGAACTTAAACAGGATTTCTTTGAATCTTAAAAAGCTGTTTTTATACTACAAGTGGATACTGTGGTGCTTCATTTTAAACCGACTGCTGTTGTAACCTCATAACTAAAGCTCTGTATCTCAATGTTTTTCTCTGGTGGATTATGCAGGTCATGCCTTTTGATTATTAGAAAATTAGGAAAATTAAGATTAGGAAAACGTTCTCTAGTGATGCTGATGATTCCCATAATTGTTTATTGATCCTTTTTTGACATATATTCACGATTGAAGTTTACAGCTATCAAATGATCTATGTTTTCCAGAAACAATAACGTAAGCGTCCTATAAACCTATATGTTTTGAAACTTATATACAATCTGCCTAATTGTGCGATGCTTTAAAGTTGCTATCCTATATTTTTTCATGTTTAGGGCTATGATTCTATTGACAACCCAAAGGCGATCATTGCTTTGAAATACATGTTGCTCAGCAAGATTATGTTGAATAGGTGAGTTAAGTATATTTATTATCTTAGCATAAATTAGTAGCCAGCAAGGCTCCTTCAGTCCATTCATCTGTTTTTATCAGTGAATAAATACTTTCAAAATGCGCTGTTTTTAGTGCATGTCTCGTTAAATTTGGCAGTCACTACTTTGACATATGTATCAAAACCTTCTTGCTTGCTTGCTCGCTTCTAGCCCCGAGGATGTCCAGTCGATTGTTAGTGGTAAGCTTGCATTGCGGTACGCCGGCAAGCAGATTGATGCAATGAAAAGTGTTGCTACAGCTAGTCAGCACCGATCACTTTTGGAATGCCAAGAGGTATGAACAACCTTCAAGCTTTAGTCGCCCTTGTTTTTACTTTCTCGCTTTTTATTAGCATGTGTTCTGATCTCAGGCTTATTTGTAGCAACGAAATCTCTTTTAATTTTTTTTGTCTTGCTCTAGCGTTGTTCACTGAATTTTCTTCAGCTTACATTTTACTTGCAGCAACTTCTCCTTAAAAGCAATCGACAGATGCTAAAGTGGCTTAAGCTATTTGTCAATCAACATTAGCCAATCAACTATCTTACGTTCACTGATTGGCTAATTTTGATTGACTGATTGACAGTTGTCTGAAGCCACTAGAGGATCTGACCATTGCGTTGAAAGGGCATTCTTTCTTTCTAAAATTAAGTCTTTTCAAATTTTTTTCCCATAGTTATGTTCCCATTTCATTTAATCCGCTCGTTTTTTCTGCTTTTTTAATTATCCCCCTCTTTTTTGATTATTTATTTTTTCAATGTCACTACCTCCTTACTCATTGCTTGTACTATCAACCACAACACTCAAGTTTAAGTATTATCAATGAATTCAATTGAAAGGAGTGGCATCCAATTTAGCCTTGTTCAAACGCTGTCGACTCTTTACTCGACTACATTTGATTTTTGTTGAGCTTTGTCGAGCAGTGTTGAGTGTAGTGAAGCCGGGGAGTGCTCAAACGCTCTCGACTTTTTACTCGATTTCACTCGATTTCACTGATATCGCTCCTTCGTAGTGGCAAGTTGCGGTGAGAAAATGCTGATAGTTTAGCGCCAAATAGTTTAAATTGTGAAAAAAAAATAGCTGAATCAGTAGGATCGATTGAGGGCAAAAAACGCCAAACTTTCGCTGCTTTATGTACATTAAATATGTATTCAACTGTGTTATGTTTTGGTGAGAAAAAAGAGATGATTGGAAAAACTCATGCGCAAGCTCTCCACTACGCTCAACAACACCTTGAACAATAGGAATATTGTTTCACTCCGCTCGACTCCGCGAATTCAAGAGCAGTCGAACGAAGTCGAACGAATTCGAGCGAAGTCGAGCGAAGTCGAGCGAAATTTGAACATCTTTAAAAAAGTCGAGCGTAGTCACACAACATTCTGCTGAAGAATTACCCGTGTTTTCAAAGCGAGCTGAAATTGAGGCTCTTCCCTATCAATATAAACAATTTTCTACTTTTTTTTGAATAACTGTTGTTTTTTCAGACTTTGAATAAGTACAAAACAGAGTTGTCATCCGACCCTGTCATACTGGTAAGCACGTAGTTAACTAACGTTTTCACCTTCATTGAAGAGTCTGCAGTCTAGACGAATTTATGTCAGTATTCTGCGATTAGAGAATGGAAATAGATAAGACCTAGCATGCAATTTCAAGAATTATGACTTAGGCGTAGCGATTTTACAGGGAAGTTTTAGACATTCTTTGACTTATTAGGAGGAGGTAGCCATTAAGTACCTAAGCCCAAAAATCGTGTTTTCCCTACCCTCTCTCCTCCTATACAAGTCCAGTCACTGCACGTCGTACCTCTCGATTTTGTACAAGCGTGCAATGCCTGCCAAAAGTACTTGGAACACCCACCAATTTACGCTGCATTTGATATTTTTCATTTCTTTCATGAAAAAAATTGCTACTTCCGCCCCCTTCCTCCTAAAACAATGTTGATGATTTAGAGAAATATCATAAAAGAAGCGCAAAAGAAGTGCTCCCTAAAATCCTAACCCGTTTGATAGTAAACCAACATTGTTCTGTAGGGGAGAGGGGGATGATTGATTTTGACCTTGGAAATTGACGTCAGTGTTCCAAGACTTTTGGCAGGCATTGTAGTCAATCTGGATCCCCGAAGAGAAAGAAAGGGTACAGACAAAAGAGGCTGTGCAACCTCTCAGCTAAAGTTGAAACAAATTCTCTACTTTTACTATCACGATTTGCAGATTAAGCTTTTCGTTTATCTTTTTTAAGGCATGATATCAAATTATTTTGTAAATGTACATACGTTCACATTTTTGTATCCCCTCCCTCTGTACCCGATTTTACGCGTTTGTGGAAGCTACCCTCCCCCCTCTGCCAGTGGCGGACACTTGGGGGGGGGGTCGAGGAGGGCGCCCGCCCCTCCCCAACATTTTTTAGGACGATGGTCTTTTGTTCTAAAACAATGGGAAATGTGACGTCATCTTTTAAAAGCAATAGGCTTGCCCCCTCCAAAATTTGACCAAATGTCTGCCCCGCTCATAGAAATTTTCATTCGTTGATGGTTAATAAGGATGTACCATTTTGTCTATGAGCATTGGAATGACATTACGATCTGCTTATTTCACTTTATAGAGACACTTTGGAAAACTCTACGATAATCTCTTGGAGCAAAATCTGTGCAGAATAATCGAACCTTTTTCTCAAGTTGAGGTTTGTATCGTCAACGAGTTGACTGTTGTTTTCTTTGTGACTGATGAAAGCTTAAGACCACGGATGGCAGGAAGCCCCAGGAAGAAAGTCAGGTATCATAGATAAGAACAGTTTAAGTGAAAGATATGCTGATTAGAAGAAGTAGTGAGTGAAATATTAGATAATACTGCAAGTTAAGGTTCCAAAGATGCTACATGGGGAGAAATTGTTGAATATTGTCGTATGAAATCTGAACAGCCTTAATTTGATAATAACCTGCTCATCAGTTTCATCTTTTTATGTTTTTAAACCTTCCTCGATATATGTTACTCAATCCTATCCCGATAAGGCAGCTGATATTTCTTTTCTTAATTTATAGTGCTCCTATACTCATCTAATTCAATAAGTCTCTGTGTTGCCCTTGATGAATTATGAATATTCCAATCGGTATAATGGGAGACACTGGAGTTTGTAACTTATCTCTTTGTAATTTCCTACACCCGATGGAAACAATTATTACCAAGATCGTAAAAGAATACTTCGTTAAAGTTAATTGTGTTCTATTGAATATTCTAGTAGATGAAGCCTGAATATTTGTACCTGTATCCACCTGGTAATACGTATCGCTAGCAAACTCCTTTGTTATAACTAATTGGCGTATTCTGAATTACAGGTGGATCATATAGCAAAGATTATCAAGTTGCCATTAGTAAGTCATTCTATCATTCCATACGCAGTTATATGTAATAAGGTGACATGTCGAAAACTGGTAGATGCACTTTGTGACTTGCTAAAACACCTAATCTTCGTCTATGAGTAAAAAAACAAACAATATTATTTCTGAGATGTCTTTAAACGTGAGTGTTAACGGTAAACGTGAAACTTGTTTATCACTGTGTTTGCATGACAAATTTTTCTAGCTCCTCTCAAAACTGTCTGGAACTTTAAACTTGTAAAGAGCCTAGACGGAGATCTGCACCGAAGAGGTTTATTGCATTGTATATGACTATGTCATCAAACTATTTTTTGAAATAGTAACGAACACAGACCCTTATCCCCCTCCCCCCCCCCCCCCCACCACTGACATGCTACAACTTTCCAGCAAGAGACTTTGAGTACGTCATCTAAAGCCGAGGATCTACTCACTGCATTTTGCCGTGCCTCTTCTAAAATCAGGTTCTTGTTACATCGAAATCAATTCTTGTTACGTTGCACCTTTAAGCATACTTATCTCTGGCTTCCCTATGCAGATAGTGAGATATTTTAAAGTCATGGCTCACACTTTTGTAGTTGAAGCGCTTTGTTCTAGCCAGCTCTCAGCTGTTACGCGGTGGGGTCGGTGCAATAGATTGAACTGGGATATTATCAATGCTTTATCGGAAAGTTACTCGACAAATAGCACTGCATATTTTGCATCATCAACGTTTTAAGAAAAACTTGCTACAACTTTTCTGCAGTTGAGTCATTCATGACCCTCATTCCAGGCTCGAAGAAAGAATATTGAAATTTTCTTACTCAATCTGCCTTTCAGCGAGTTTAAAATTTAATTTAAGAATTATTTTTGCCACATCTAGATAAGGCTGGTTACTTTTTGAGATAGCGATATCCTTTAAAAAGCGAGTAGTTATCGAACATGTTTGTATCCAGTTTGTTCATAACCGAGCATCAATGAACCACTTATCTGTTCTGTAAGAATGTTTTTGTATAAAAATTGTCTGCATCCATGCTGATTGATGAATTGATTATTGTTTATCTCAAAAAAGCAATCTTTATAGGATTGGAAATGTATTAAACCATTTCTCTAGGAAGCCACATTGACGTGGTTATGAAGCTGTTGTCTGGAGACCTCTTGTTCAGGCGTTTTGTTGTTACTCAATACATTTATTGATAATTCAGGAGCAGTGCAGGTTTTCATTTTCTGTTTCAATCGCAAAGATTTTACATCTGTTTAAACAGTAATTAAGAGGAATTTTCAGTTTATAACTTTCTTGTGACCTGATTATAGCAAAGCTATTTTTTATAGCAAAATACCCATAAAATAATCAAATTTGACTGACGTTTCTTCACCCTTAAACCTTTTCTCGTTGACTAAACAGAAACTTTCCATCTCCAAGCTTGAGGTGAAAATTACGAACCGACTTGCCTCAGCGGAATGTTGTTATTGACAGCCAGTGGTGTAGTGCTATCAAAATGACAAGGGGGGCTCCTGCACAAAATGCTGCAAAAAACAATAGCAAAAGTAAAAATTTGTCAATTTTCGGCATAAACAAGGAGAGCTCAGCCCCCTTGAGCCCCCCTAGCTCTACATCCCTGTTGACAGCGGAGTAACGAAAACAGCTGATCCACTTTATGAATAAAAAGTTGAAATTAAGATTTTATTTTTCAGAATGTTGTCGAAAAGAAACTCTCACAGATGATTCTTGATAAGAAACTTAATGGTAGGTGTTTAATTTGATAATAAAAATGCTCAGAAAATTGCTTATTATCTTATTTATTACTTATATTTTTATCTTCTAACATATTGCAAACATTCGAGTAAATGATCCAACATGATCGAGTAAATGATAAATGATTCTTAATCATCCATCGTCACTTGTCACCGCCAACATAACTGCAATCATAACCATCATTCAACAACACAGCCATATTTCATCGTTATTAATTATTGTAATCAGGAATCACCAAGAATCATCCCCATTCAATCGGAATCACAAAGAATCGTCATAGACCTACGTTATAAGTACCATCGCCTTTACTAATTATCAGTAGTAATCATAATCGATCGTTGAGCATCATTATCAATATGATAATAATCATCGTCGTGTGGGCTGTAATACTCCCCTTGGTTTTGATTTGGACCCCGGTTTTTATTGGATTTCTGTTTTGTTCCAAGATGACATGATTCCAGTATTGCTACTTTTCGTTGTATTTTGAAATTAAGCTTCTTTTGGGTTATTCACTGTCTACAGCAGTTTCCTTTCGTGTCAGCCGCAGAGATATCAAGATAGGTGCCTCTTTGTACTTTTTTCGACAGTTTTTGGCAATACATTTTATTAGGACTTGAATACCCTGAAATTGTAGTTGTAACCCCTGTCCCTTCTTGACCCTTCTTTAAAATTTCAATGATTTTCTAATATAGGAATATTTTTAACTTTAAGAGTTGCAGCAAAATGGTTGAAAAATTAGCCTGGAAATCTCCTTGATAATTTGAAAGATAAATGTCAAATGAGCTTTTATGACGTTGGCTTTTCACAGGCTAAAAACCTTTTCAATGCAAAAGGCACTGATTTCAATACGGGCCCGATTACAAACAAAAGTTTTCACATTGTTACAAATGAAGGACATTGCATATAATTAAGTTAGGACAATCTCAAGCTTGTCGTTTTGAATCTTTGCAAAAAATCGTTTTAAAGGCCACTATAATGGCCTAGAGGTCCAAGAAGTGTTCCTTTTAGTGATGCTTGAATCGAACTATCGAGTTTAGGTTGCTTCCTTTAACAAGAAGGACCTAAATGACTCTTTTGCAGCTTCCGTTTTGACTTTTTCGAAAGCGTCAATGAATTTCCCCTTGTATTGTAGTTTTTCAACTTTCTCAATTATAACGCAAAATGTGGTATAGCGGTTCCTTGCAAGCATTTAAAAATGCGTATTGCTCCCTTATATTTTTCTTGATTACGTATGGTCATAGGTCCATTCATATCCCATTTTTTGTCTGCTCTTCTGCGCGAAAAATAATCATGCCGGTGTTTTGATCCTTGCATTTTTCTTACTAAGATTGCATTTCATTTAAATAACTGCTATCATTCATTAATAATCCTTTATATTTTCTTAGTCGGATGTCTATAACTGTTCCTTTCACAAAAAGCTGGTTATTTGCAAATTTAAGCTGCCTTTTCGGCCCTTTTACGTTGGTTTCTGTTACCATTAATTTGTTTACCTTGTGGCAATGTTTGATAAGGCTTGAACGACTTGAAGTGCCGTTCTTTAAGCTTCATCTAAAAATTAAAAATTGCGTTTAAATGCTATTTGAATTCGTACAGGATTCGATGGAATATACAACTTTTTCCGAACAGTCTATACAATCGAAGTTCGACAATTTTACGGCCTAATAATTCAAATTTTCTCTATTTCGTGCAAAGAATTTTGCTGCTTAATGATTATGCCTATTTAGGCATTTTCTCGATAATTTTAGTTTAATTTATTGGCTGTCCGCTGTACACTCATTTAAGTTACAACTAATCTTCCAAATCCTCTAATTACCAAAATAATGGAAAGTGTTGATGGTCAGGTGGTTAAAACCATCTGTGTTGAAACTCGTCAAAATCCTTTCTTAATTTTGACGGAATGTTACATTACATCTTGTAGGCCTCATTTACCGAATATCTTAATCAATGCTAAATTACGAAAAGTTCATCAGAAAGCTAGCATATAAAGTACATTTAAAGAAAAATTGAAAAGCTGTCATCCCATCTTAGTTTTCTTCGTAGAAAGCCAGGTACATCAACGTGAAAGAAAGTCCTTTTGCAAATATAAGAGCAGCTTTCTTCCGAAAAATACCTGTTCCCTATGTTGCCATTTGCAAAATTATTGAAGTTCTATTTTTACGTTTGACACTCTTTTAAACGTGTGCATAGAGCAGGAAGATGTTTCTTTAGGGGCGGGCCTATTCTGGTGCTCACACAAGGTGCTTTGAATGACTCTGTGGTGGTATGATGAGTACAAACGGGTCAGAAGGGTCACTCTCGTCGGTTTCTTTGTTGTTTTAGAAGCCTGAAGTCAACAATTCCCCTTTAAACTCGCTTTCATTAGACGAACTTAGCCATGACAAATTATCATTCATTAATCAGATATAAACGAATTATGGTACATAATTGAATTTGTTCACTATCATGGGGCATTTCGTCTCAAATAAAGTTGTCTACTTTCATTCTTTTTTAAAATTTCCCCGACAGATACATGCTAAGCCTCGTATAAGTTAACGCATGCGCTAGTTTTTTCAGGCTTCACCTGATAGGCAGGAGTTCCCCTTCTTCTTAATTCCTATTCCTAATTCCTATTCTGTGGTGATACATTTGATTTGAATACAAACTGCAGTATGTTTTCTTTATAACAATGTAATGTGTGAGAAAGAAAACAACGGGCAGCCCCCCCCCCCCCCCATATAAACTTCGTTCCGACAACACTGTGATATCAATCTTAATCTCGTTAGGAACGCTCTTATGTGAACTGTGTGAATGAGCATGTAGACATTGCAAGGCTTTTGAATTGAACGTCGTTATTATGTTAGGACGTATTTTTGACATGAACGAAGGATTTTGATGTTCATGATTGAGCTTATGAATAAAGATATATCGGAATGATGCAAATAAATATCATCCTGGTATTTCATAATAGTTTGAATTTCAGTCTGAACCTTCAAACAGCAAAATTTTAAACCTTTCAACTATTATTTAAATAATTTTTCAAAGAGTTATAATTGCATTGATTTCAGTTTACCATTACACAACTAGAATTAATCAATTCACAAATAGGTTACTGCTGCACGTTGGAAAAAAAACACTGTCTATTAGCATCTTGTCCAAATCAAAAGAGGACCACTTTTATACTGTACAGATAGGTAGAGACAAGAAAGAAGATAATTTCTTGTAGCTCATAACTTTGTCTTATGTCTAATTGGTATTTTTATACTATCACACCTGCTAAGGTTACTTTATTAGAAAAATGGAAACATTAAACTCGGCTCCCCTAATACCTGTTACTCTAAAGAACTTCTAACAAATGCGACAACTGGCCTAGCAGTCCTTTGCATGCTGATCAAGCTCACACCCTTTCAGTTTTCTATTCCCCCGGCCCAGAACTAAACTGATTATGTACTTCACATAATGAATTTGTTCTTTCTTGTAGGCATTCTCGATCAAGGCTCTGGTGTTCTTATCATATTCGATGATACTCCTGTTGACAAGACATATGAGAACTCACTAGAAATTATTCAAAACATGGGAAAAGTTGTAGATGCTCTATACAATAAAGCAAAGAAGCTTTCATAAACTTGATCACAAAGGGACATTAATGCGATGTTTGTCATTATTTCTGTATCTCGTTGATTTGTTTGTCTGCCAGTTTAACTTACATGTAAACGTTATCACTCCTCTGTCTGTGTTTATTGTCTTCTTTGGTGCGCACCTGGTGCTTTTTTGTATTTTGGTAATCTTAAAAATTTAGTTTCCAGAGGATACGATTAACAAACAATAAGATTTTTAAGTTCATTCCTCACTGACCTCCGACGTCATAGCCTACAACATCAGGGTCATAGCGAGAGGGAAATTATTAGGAGGGGCACGTCTGAGGACAATTACTCGAGAAATATTTTTTGCAGACCACCACCTCCAGAATGCTTTGTCATTGCCATCACAATATTATCCAATATAAACTCACTAAATGCAAAATTTATTCTGAATACGTAGGGGAGGCTGCGGGTGGAGGGGTTCAATTATGGTCTGTCACGCAGGCTACGGGTAAACGTTCTGTTTACGGTCTACGGTCACACCAAACGCTGTACTCAAGGCATAAGCAAAATCTGCCTCGAAGGAATGACAAAAGGCAAGAGAAGTAGAGGAAAGTAACGTAAACGATGGCGAGACAACATTAGCCTTTAGACTGGACGAAACCTGATGTCGCTGAACAACGCAGTCAAAGACCGGAATTGTCACATGTTGATACGCAATCTGCCGTAGGCGGAGAAGGCGGACGATGATGACCGAATAATGTGTGAAGTTGCTACAACACCACTGGGAGCTGTGAAGGAGACCACTAGTGGAGGTAAACCATAGGAGGTAAACAGAAGAGAACATAAAAGGTTTTGTAGTAATCCATGAAAACAAAAGGAATTTTGTAGATATATTGTTCTAGCTTTATCAGTTAGTTTTCTGAGTCTACACGTTTGTGACATGGTAAGGGGTTGAAACATTGAAAAGATTAGCCATCAGCATTAAATGGGTAAGTGTTCTTGCCAACTGGATATGTAAAATACGTACGATCGCCATATCCGCCCACTTCTGATCACTTTCCGGACTGGAGATATTTACGAAATCTGGTAAGAAAATTTTTATGTTTTAACATTGACCGTTGCATATTACATCGTGGAAATCGTCCAGTTTGTATTTTTGTTGTTTGCAGTTAAATGTTGAAGTTTTAGGGGTTTTTAACGGACATGTTAGGACGATCCAGTCTTCCAAATCGCGGCTGATGTTCGAGGTGTTGTAGAATTCCATCAACGAGTTCCATCAATTTCCACAATTTCAACGGCTTGGCCTCACGCAGTTCAAACTTGTAATATCCTGTTTGAGATTTGACAAAAGTAGTTGACCTTTTGCAATAATTAGTAATTTGTGCTGAAGTTGTCTGCGAAATGCATCAGTAAAAATCTGCCGCTGAGGCGCTAGTGCCTTAGTGCCATAGAGTTTACTACAAGATAAATAAGATGAAGATGAATTTATATTTCTTGTTAACAGAGGAAGCGATATGATATATCTAAAAAGGGCTTACTGATATTAATTCTGATATACTTTCAATTGCATAGGGGAACCTTACTCATTGGGTATATTGAGCACATCCACGATGATATATGGAAAAAAAAATTTTATTGTCAGTGTCTTTGAAAATATGATTACAAGTAAACTTCCTCCATAATTCGTACCTCAAGCATAAATTTTGTGCAGAATACTGTTTTGCTATTTTAGAATTGGACTAGCATTTGGTAAACATGTAATGTATGCCAACTTTCTGAAAGGCGAGGCCAGCCAGAAGTACGTGTGGTGTGATGCGGGGAGAGGCTGGGCAGTGCCGTCGGAACAAAATTCATAGTGGGGGGCTGCCCATTGTATTCCTTCATCAAGTACACTGTAATGAAGAAAATATACAATAATTGGGGGGGGGGGGCTCAAGCCCCCCCAGCCTCCCACCCAGCTTCCGACGGCCCTGCTTGGGATCAGGAAGCTTGCCCTGAAATTTCAAAAACCACGCCTTTTGAAGTCCCATAAAGCCATTTTTAAGAGTATTATAAAGAAAATGGCAATGAAAGAGTTGTTTTCTCCACAACTTTATTGTCAACATGAAATACAATCAAAACCTGTTTGTATATGCCTCATGTGGAAGGTTTTGTAAACCAGCTGATTAATATACTTTCAAGCTCTGTTTTGTCTACCATATCTGTTCTTCTTTCACTGTCTACCATATCGTTTTCCTTCCACTCTCTTTTTGAAATTTTTGAAAATTTTTCCACCCTCTAAAAGATGAAACCCAAAATTATGAATTGTCTGTGAACAAAAGTATTTTTAAGAATATATGCATGAAGTGTTTTAATTGGCCCTGAAAAAGTCCCTTTTAGCATGCTTATTTTGAATGGAATTCTGGGGTATTTGTCAGAAGGTCTAGTTATATTAGTTTGGCTGCCTTGTCCATGGAATGATTAATCTATTTTACTAAAATTAGTTGTCAAGCCAGGATTTCTTTAAGCAGGGATACTGGAAGAACCATGAAGTATGGGGGCAGGCATAATTAAAGGGCATTTGATAGATAATTCCCAGGTTCTACTAACATCTTTTGTAACTGCCATGTTCTTTTGATCTTCTGTAGATTGAAAATTGGCTAACATTTGGCATTAAAAAAATCTATTTACAAGTTTTGAGAAATGTTGTCATCAATTTGACACTGCAATCAGAATTTCATATGAATCTCTGTGACTAAAGGCCAGTTTCAAGGGCACTTTCACAAAAGGGCACTTTGGCCCCCTTTGCTCCTCCTATCAAAAGGCAACAGGGGCAGTTGACCCCCTGCACCCTCCACTCCAGCGTCCCTATCTTTGAAAGAGCATAGCAGAATGCAGAACGAAATGTAAAAGAGCTTCAGCCCCCCCCCCACTTTGTTGCAGATACATGTTTTTATAAAATCAAAAAAATAAAAGAAAAAGAAGAAAAGAAAGGTGCGATAAATCCTTTCATTGCTTAATTCCTCAAGGAATAGTTGAGGTAAGTAATGAATTCCATTTTAAGATTGGAATTAATCAATCATAATAAAAGGATGCCTTGAAAATGGTAAAATGTTTTAAACAGTATTTTAAGCTAAAATCTAAATGGAGTGGTTGCAAAAAATTTTCAAAACTTACCTGAGGGAGAAAGGACCAGTATGATAAAGGCAGCTCTTCTGCCACTTTTGCTGGATTCACAGTGTTCTCATTATTCTTTTCACCATATGTCCCAATCAACAAATGGGATGGTAGACTAGAGCGATGAGTTGGTTTTTTTAGTTACTTGCCAAAACACTTTAATAAGTAAAAGTTGATAGAATTTTGAATCAGTTTTTCTGATTTCTTACACCCTATGTGATGGATATTATGAAGTTTGATGTTGATTAGTCGGATATGCACTCTTGAATATTGGTTGGATCCACATTTTTATTACAATATGTTTTGAAAATGATTTTACTGAAATGGAGTTGTATCTTGATGTTTTCTGAAAATGCTCGAGGCAATCCAAAGAAATGCCTGCTTTGTCTTCACGCAGAAGAAAATGTTCAGGTGATGATGTCAGAATCAGAGCCTAATTTTATATCTATCTTATTTTCATCTATTTGGTGTTCTGTTTTCCTGGTTTTTCTTTTCATAATCTTGCTTATGTCAGAGGGGTAGGGAATTTTTGATGGATTAACTAATGGAAACTGACACCACTGATTGAGATTTAGTCCCATAGTGTCACAGTAAGATCTTAGCATTGCCAAACCACAAGCCAATGGTTACAAGCCTTCCCTGAATTAAAATGTTAATTCCACAAATCCATTTTCCCTGTTTATTATTCTTTACTAATTCTCAACAGATATCTGGATAGTTTAAAGTCTATCAAACCTAAAAGACCAAATCTTAAGCATTTTTCCAGTTTGCACAAGGTGTCACCCTGTTTATTGAATATAACATTTTCCCAGTTGTAACAGAAAAGTCAAAGCAAACAATCTGTATTTCAGTAAATATTGCTGACCAATGTTTGATTTTGGCACTGGTGCAAATACATGTTTTGTAAAATGTTTCCCAACAGAAACTTGTCAGTATCAACACTACATAGGATTGTGTTTCCGCAATTTAATTTCATCCCTTTTATCTCTACTTCTGTACATTCTAGTATTAGTGTTTATATTCATTAGTTCATTTTGTGCTTTACTGTAAGATTCCACACACACCCGGGAAGCTATCAAGCCAAAATAGGGTTGTCACAGGAGGGAGGCTGGTTTTGTGTTCAAGTGATTTTAACCATATTCAACCACAAAAGAAGTTTACAAATAGTCAACCACAGGATTCCTCTGTGTCTGTGTATCCATTGACAAAAAATTTATTCACATGGCCTAGGCGTCATACTTGATGGTAACACTATCTCAGGGCTCCATACATTTTGATGATACTTGACCTTTACATTAAGTACCACTTGTTTTGCCAAGGGGAAACTACATGTTTGATAAATAAGTTAGACTTTTCACGGTTAAATCAAAAGTTCAACTTTTATGAAACGGGCAAAAAGTATAAGGGGTAGATTTTAGAATCCTATTCTAAGGATATTATTCACCTAAGGATATTATTCATGTTAGGACATGATCTCGTTTTCCTTATCGTTCCTTATTTGACTAATCCAGGAACCTTTCCCCGTACTTTTCGTATGCTTTCCTCCGAACGTCACAACTGAAATTTCGAAGAAAAGGGGCTGTTCAATAGTCACGTCCGCTAGAGTTTTTTTTGACCCATCAACCCCCTATCACCAGGCTCCATCACGGTTGTTCACGAGACCCCCCTTGCTTAACTTCACGTTCAGCACAAACACACCCCCCCTTCCTAAAATCGAATTTTTAGGAAAATAAAAGGGAAGAAGAAGTAAAGAAATCTCATTCCTCTTTCATATGTTTTTTGAACTACAGTAAGTACCAACAAAACAAAAAAAATTAATGTTTAAAAACAGTGTCAACGTATCAACAGCAAACACCATGCCATTATTGTCAGTCGCTTGTCCAAACTGGTTCTATATCATGCATTACAGGGTTCCACTTTCATTCATGAATAATTTCTGGACTATCAACTTCCTCATTATCAAAGTCGACGTCATCCATAGCATGCCATCCGCTCTTTGAAACTCTATCGCACAAAGCACTTCTGTTTGGTGATGGGCGGATTTATTTTACCGTGACGCCATGAACTTGAAGCAAGTCTCTCCCCCCCCCCTTTATTTTACTGTCACGGAGAATCGCGAAAATTTGTGTTGAGCCACCTACCCCAACTCCCCCCCCCCCAAAGGCGTGGCGTAATTATTAAACAGCCCCAAAAGAAAACTATCGAGTGAATTTATTATTTTCTCATCGAACAATTTCGGCACAAACTTTAATTTTGCGTTGCCATCTGCCATTTATAATCGCCAGATAAGTTATCTACTACTAAACTGGTAGTCTCTTGTGGTCCTAAAGTTTTTGAATCGGAGACAAAAGCCGAATGCCAAGGTGCATAAAGGTTGGCAAAACTACCGAAATTCTTAACACTATTTGGAAAACACAATAATTAACAACAAATGAAAGTTTTCTCAACCATTGTTGACAATTATGTTCAAACCTCTTTATAAGAATAACACGCCTAGCAAAAGGATACGTCGGGCCGACTGTTTCCAAATAAACTTTATAAAATGAAAGGCAGCTATGACATGAAACATAAATGAAATAAGTTTTGCAAAATAATTGCATATTAACAAAAGCACGTTGAAGAAGGAATTAGGAAAAATTAGAAAGAGACCCATGTGGCATTATAAGCGTATATTTAAGTTCCATACGAAGAGATCATCTCGAGCTGTATTCTGGAAACAGCTATACCTGTTACTACGAAAAAGATAGCACATATTTAAGTTCTCAGAATGTGACAAAATTTACAACGCTGAATCTAATTTGAAACAAGATGCCTCTCTTCAACGTGGATGCTCTAGCGTTTCCTCACTGGAAAGCTCCAAATTGGGTACTTATTTGTTGAATCACATGGACTTTTTTCACATTTACCGTATCAACTCTTCTGCACAGAAGTTCTCAAAGACACCCTTTGTTGGCGAAATAATGACAGAATCTTGTGTTTTATTGGGAGAGGAGCGTAGTGCTTTTCCAAGCATGAAGCGGAAGGTAAAATGGATTAGACTTGTTAACAGGCGGCTCGCGATCAGTGGGTAATGGGTGTGGCCAGTGAGAGGACGCCTGTTGCCTCGTTTCATGCTTTGTTCAAGGTTAATTTCTCTTTGGAAATATGATCCACCCCTACGCCCTACCTAGCGCTTTTTATGCATTTCTATAAGAAATATGTAGACCATGTTTTGACAAAAGCGAGGGGGTAATTACCCTCCCATTCCCCGTCCCTTGTCGCCACCACTGCTTGAGATTCTTGTAAATATCTAGATATGTAAGAAGATACTAAACTTTTGCTGGTATTTGATTAT
Organism: Rhopilema esculentum; assembly: GCF_057945365.1. Classification (NCBI taxonomy): domain Eukaryota; kingdom Metazoa; phylum Cnidaria; class Scyphozoa; order Rhizostomeae; family Rhizostomatidae; genus Rhopilema; species Rhopilema esculentum. The sequence goes on from NC_142830.1 coordinate 9,919,698, forward strand.
TTGTCGTAACACGAGCTGCAACCACATCCCATCGTAGCCAGTGTCCACAAACAGTTAATTTATGTTTGTTTGTCAATTTCAGAGCCTGTTTCAAAAGGAAGAAACCATATTATTGTCTGCATTGGCACGGTACCTTTATTGAAGCTCTGCAGATAGAACCGAACAATATTTCAGCGTCACATTTGCATCAAACTAGGAGAATATTAACATCGAAAAGGAAAACTAACCAAGCCGTAAGATGAAGTCACTTGGACAATTATATCTCACAGTAGCTGTTACTGCACTGTATTTTGCTCAATCCATGGCACAAAATGTGGACGACGTAGTTGATTCTGCTGGAACAAAGATTTATCTCAATCAAATATTTCAGCAATTCGGTGAAAAAAATGGAACTGTTATGTCTCAGGGACGATTTAATGCCCTTCTTAAGCAACTCACTCTTGGAAATGTGTACATAGAAAAATTGGAGAAGTTTTGTTTACACAAAGGAGAACACAATGGCTTTACACAAGAACCATCAAGGTCTGATCCCTTGTCGAATGAAGGAGGTAAGGAAAGCGTCTTAAAGCGAACGCGAAGGTCGGGCAATCATGGCGAAGAGAAGGGAACCACAGAGAGTCCGAGGCATTCGTTGCACTTGGAGGAGCACTTCAGTAAGGTATGCCCGTCCATTCATTTCTATGCAAGAAGTAACAAAGTTAATTAAACCTATCTGATGCGCAGCTGACGTCAAGATTATGCATGTAGCATTCCCTTCATGTTTGTAGCATTTATAGTGGAGGCTCTAATATCTCGTCCTTGGGTTCTTGCGAGGGGCAAATCACTCCAAGAAAATCCCGTACACCTTTTGTGAAAATCTTATTGTTTTATCTGAAAATCCGTGGAAATCCTTTTGTTTTAGGGGAAATCACGTACGCTATTTTCAAGAGTGAATTGCCCCTCGGGTTCTTGAACTCAGTCCAAGACTCAGCCTAGCTGTCACTTAATTTTAGTGTGCGAATAAAGGAGAGGCCACGATAGCAGGTTTAAAAAACAACCTGATCATAAGAGGATATATGATCAATAATATAAATGAAAAATTCAACAAGGTCATCAGGCTATCACAGTCACAATTACTCGAATCTAGTAAAACACATAACGGGACTTTGTCTGCATCGAAGGCTCCTATTTTACCTTCATTATAAAGTATGACAATCGCACCGTTCACATTCGCCAAATCCTCAAAAAACATTGTTACTAACATGGTCAGAAACTCATATTCCAGCCTTACAAAAACATAATAATCTTGGAGAGATATCTCCATGCCACACCCTAACTACACCTATTATTTCACATCCAACTCCAATGTTGTTTTTTATGCGCGGCACATCTTTGTAAGGGGAAAATTTATATAGATATCTCCATCGTTACATCTATACACATATGTATATAGATATTTAGTCATTCAAAGTATGGTATAGGCCCCTATGGTTACGCTATCTGAGTTTTATAAACGTTGTTGATGAATAAATGACGAAAGTGGTTTTATATTCCATCTTGTCAAGGTGAGGAACGCTGAAAATCTACAATCACTCTGTCTATGGTGATTTCAGGTCATTTCGCATGCTGTTTAATTATCGTTACAGAGTTGTTCAAAGCGTAATTCAGTTTGTCAAAACTTCAAGTATTCTTTGATATTGTGCAATCTCTTTGTTCACTAACTCTATGTCTGATGTTTCATTTGCCTCTTTCGCCAATGACAAAGCAAAACAGTGCCCCCAACTTTGTTTTGTCTCAAATCTTTCTTTTTATCGACAAACTAAGTCTGTTTTTCTCTTATTTGTGACATTATACCCTCAAAGACCACAATCGAATGAATAGTTTAGTTATTTAGTAAATAGATCAAGTTTCCGTGCAGTCGATACATATGCCGAACGGATTAATTATACAAAGTGGAAATGTCTTATCTATACGCTTTCTTGAACTTCTGGTGGTTCTCACGAAACATTTTGGTACCTTTTCGATGGGGTGATGTCAAGTGTTGTTCATAAAATAAAGAAAAATCAAATGTTTGAGAAGATTGATGGCTAACATTTGCAACGATAATAAAAAAACGAGAAAAAATGCTAAACAAATTCTAATAGAAAACAATAACATTTGAATTAACGAGAAAGAGAGCTTTGATACTCTTTCAATCCATACTCTCTTTGTCAAAATCCATTCTAGAATTTGCTTGTTATATTTTTAGTAGCAATGGATAGATTTGCTGTCCGACTTTTGAAACTAGCTAAATTAGATTTAACCCCATTTTAGCAGAGTTTGCAGAGCATGGTGAAGGTGCACCTAACATGCAAATATTATTTCTGCCAATGAAGCTAGAGATAATGCTCTTAAAGAGTTTCAAACCTTTTTCTGCTGTCGGCTCTTTTGTCATTGTAGTTTGATTTGACCTAGTGGATTTGAGATCTCTGTTATCAACATGCAGCTATTCAACCGTTAGGCACGATTTAACGTCTTTACCCATTCAAAGCTTAGACCCTCTTTATTCACTGGGCTTTCGATAATATTCAATTCTAAGAATAGGATGACATCCTGCCAGTGGGATATGGTTTTAGAAGGGTTCCACTGATCATAAACACTTTCTTTTTTATTTCAATGAATTCTTTTTCCTACGCCCTGGAAAAACACGGAGTGCCTCAAAATTGCAAGTTATAAAACCTTAAACTATAGTAAAACCCCTTTTGTTACTATGTATATGTTTATTAACACAATACGAGGCTGTAATGGAATTAAGTTCTAAATTTCTATCAGCTTGAGAATATAGCACCTTGACGTTTTTTGTAGAAAATTAATCTTGATTTGCATGTTACTTTCATTCATTTTAGTGCATGTCGAAAAAGATACTACTGCAGAAGCATGGTATTAATGCAACAAACCCTATAACAAAGAGTGCCTTCGTTAAGATGTGTCCTGCACTGATTCAGCAAATCAGTGGGGACTTCTGTATCCATAGACACAACTGTTCGCAGCCTTACTATCTGAGGCTTGTGGTTGAGCCCAACATGGGTGAGTTTTAATCGATAGTTGCCTCGATTCCTCTCAAGTCACTTTCTACAGTCAAAGTCGGATCTCTTTTGACAGGACAAGCTAGCCGCACTTGTGCATACGAGTATACGCATATGAAAAACTAAAATGAAGTATCACAGCATAAAAGCCAAAATTGGACATAAAAACATTATCAAGCACCACAGTGAATATTTCATAGCTATAATTAAATGTATTTTCATAATACCGTAAATTCTCTTTTCAGCCCCCAGGGGGCTTATTGTTTATAGCAGCCTAAAGGGGGGCTTATAATAGAGGGGGTAAATTGAGAGGGGGCTTAATAAATATTTTGTAATTTTTTTAATAAACGTTTTATAGTGCTAAACTAATTGTTTGCTATTTGCGAAATAGAACACATCAAATCAGCTTTCTATATCAATAATATTGTCATTGTAATCGTCATCAATTATTCTAAAATGTCCTCTTGGGCCATGTCGCCTTCTGAAATCGTGCATTCGAAAAGGTCGACTTCATCCCTCGGAGTACCAACGGTCTGTAATTTTGGTAAATAGCTTAACGCACATTAAATCTTTGTCTTCGAATCTGTTGTGACTGGAAGAGATATGGTGTGAATTTTGATTTGATGCAAAGTATTGAACGACCAATGAATAAAATGGAAATCTCTGTTTTTTTGTCAAATTTACTTATTTCGGCATCAGTGAAAATTGGGGGGGGGGGCTAAATTGAGAGGGGGACTAGTTAAATTTTTCCTCCTGAAAAGGGGGGCTTATAAGAAAGAGAGGCTTAATTAAGAGGGGGGCGTAATTGAGAGGGGGGCTTAAAAGAGGATTAACGTTAAATGTCATTATGTAAAAGGCGTTAATTATATCAGAAACACCTGTACAGAATCTAAAAAAGATCAGATTATATAGTTTTTGCCATTGAGATGTTTATGTGTATTAATGTATTAGTTATGTTAATTAAAGTTCAGATTTAAAAAGGTCCGACCTGCCGAAATATCCAAGTTAAAAGATCCGACTTATACGATGAAAACTGATAGCCATGCGACTTTGTATGGCGACTTTGTGGTGTTTTCCATTAGCCCGTCTGCTTCAGTTAAGCCTCTTCGAATACTTCCCCATCCGAAATCATCGCAAAAGGGTGATAAGCTCCCAGGATGTGCAGCATAGCTTTTAGATGACCTTGGTGGCTGTCGTACGGCGGGGAGCTGATCATACAACATCCGTTTGTTAAAGATAAAAAACAGATGTTTTGTATTTTTTTACAGTTTGGGCCTATGGATTTGTGGCAATCACACTCGTAAGCCTTGCTTCTTTATGCATAATTGCAGTCATACCATGTCTGGAGAAAGGGTTTTATCAGAGGATTATGGGATACCTGGTTGCCCTAGCTGTTGGCACGCTGGCTGGCGATGCGTTGCTACATCTTATCCCTCACGTAAGCATCCGTTAGCAAAACTATTGAATTTGTTTTCTCCTCCTTACCTAAACCTACTCTCTGGTTGTACTTACCTTCTTCCAAGAAATACATACTCCCTTCGATAATGTCACAAAGCAAAACTCTTTTGGTAAACTAGATTTTAGGTACTGTAAAAAATTACAACTTTTAGTCATCTAAAACAATTTTCTAAATATTTTTAGGCCTTCGAAAGTTTGTTAGCACGTTCAGAAGAAGACCACAAGAGGAATATTTGGAAATCTTGCTTCATACTTCTCGGAATGTACTCGTTTTTTTTCGTGGAACAGATGATGAAAGCTAAGAAATATCTTCCATGCTGCAGAAAAAAGGTATATGTCCCCTCAATTTGCAATTTCCAAAGTTTGTCGTTTTCCGTGCTGCAGAAAAAGGTGTATATATTTCTCTTTCAATTACAATTTCCAAAGTCTGCCGTACTCCAGGTCACAACGATGTCTTTCATAGAACAGCCAACGGTGTGTGTCTATACTTTTCCCGAATTACTTCTTCCAACCTCCCCCTCTGGTCCCTTAACCCTACATAATGCTGATTCTTCAGGGAAATGATTAAGAATACTGATGCCCTATGGGGAGAAATTACTATTTCGTATATTGCCGTATATTCTTTTTGAAGAGAGAACATAGTCATGAAACGGAGGAAAAGTTTGCGCTGCAAGACAACGCATTAGTTAGTTTAAGGGACATGGAGAAAAAAGATATGTCAATCGGCGGAAAGGACAATTCTTCATGCGATGACTCTACCGATCCTATGACGTACCCTTCTGAGCAAAAGTCACCAAGCGCTGCATCGAATACCGAATTATTAACATATCCAATTGTTAAACATAATGATCATGACCCATACAATCATCTCGAGCGTCATGACCATCACGAGGTTTGTAACTATAATTTGTGTCACGTGATCTCACAGTTATATCTTTATACAACTTTCATACTTTGAAAAAACTATCCCATATTCCTTGTTTCGCTTATCGTTTTCTTTCTTCATGTGATTACGGGATATGCTCGAAACGTCGTTGATATTATCCGCTCTACTTTCTATGTAAAGTTTTATTTTAAATCTGAAGTTATCTCCATAGTTTGATATTGGACTGAATCCATTTTCTGCATTAAATTGCTTGGAGTTATTATATGAAAACTATGCAACGTGATCTAATTTATGAAATTTCCTTTCTCTGTAATTTTTTTATTCTAACTTTGTAAATCTGCTTTAGTTATCATAAAAACCATCAGCTCATATTTGCAGAACGGTTTGTTAAGAACTTTCGTAAACAGAATTTTGTGAAGCCACATTTTTTCAAACTATCTAAAATTGGCCCAAATATGGATCATTACCAAAAATATATTTTTATCAAATCAGGAAACTTTTAGTCATCAGGCATTCGAATAGTCAAGCTTTGACTGCATGTATTCAATGTCAAGGTGCATCGATTTTCTCCACTCTCCCAAATGTTTTTGAGTTCTATTTTGTCAAAACGTTTAATTTCATACTTCTTCTACGCAATTTTAGGCTGTACACAATCTAGAACACGATCATGGTATAGACCATGGTCATTCTCATGGTACGATTGATAAGAATACTTCAGTGGCGACGGTAGCTTGGATGGTCATTGTTGGCGATGGATTTCACAATTTCAGTGATGGCCTCGCAATTGGTGCTGCGTTTGCTGCCTCGTATTCAAGCGGTATCAGTACAGCGATTGCTGTTTTTTGCCATGAACTTCCTCATGAACTAGGCAAGTTTTTTATCCATCAATAACAAAGTCTGTTTAAGCAAGTAGCCTTGTAAATCGACGGTATTGCCTAACCTTATTATTAATTTATTTTTTTAGCCATGCCAATGTAGTAGAACAATGTAGTTTTGTTATAACAGTAACAGCCCATCAAACATTTCCATTTGCGCTCGTATCGAAAAATATGGAAGAATGTAACCGCGAATCTTTGTTTGCACGTTTTTATGGTTACAATTAGATCCATTATCAGGTTTTGATCACTATTTGCTGGTTTTGGTCAAGGCATGAAGACACTTTTCGTCCATAAATTGCCTGCGAAAATGGGCAGATAAAAGAACAAAAGGGTAACGTTCCAAAAACTGTAATGATGTGCCAACAGTTTTATGAAAGTAGAAGCTACATTTATAAATGTTTAAGCATTACTATCACTTTACTAAACGTTTACTATCACTTCAAAATCATTTTATATTTTTGTGACTGAAAATTATTCTTTGTTCTTTAACGCCTAAAATTGATCTGGAATTGGGGCTTAGCTATAATATTTACCTACTAACTGCTGAGAATATTCACAATCAGAATATTGAAATTTGCTAGAATGCAGGTGAAAAAGTACAATTGCAGAAAAAATTGGGGTAGCTATTATCTTTAGAAGTGTATCCATGGAAGTTTTAAACAAACTGTTTGATGAAGATATAGGTCAGCTCCCTGAGAAGAAATCAATTGGAAAAAGCATAAGAGAAAATTTGCTTTAATAAGCTTTGATAAGTAAAAATCACTGTAATAGGCGATATGGAGGGGCCTTGCACGCATCTACATGGCAAAGATTTGCAAATTTTCCAAGAATTTTGCAGATTATAACAAAGATTCTTAAGACAGATGAAAAACTGTAAACTTTTATCAAAAAAGAATTTTGAAGAATTTGAAGAATTTTGAAAATCGGTTCTTCGTTTCTTCTTGATTCATGAGATATTTCCTGCGACCGTCTGGTCACATGGTCAAGTGGGTGTTGATGCCCGGGTTTAAGAATACCCGAGCATACTAATCCTGCAACCTTTTGCCTTATTTAACACACAGAAACATGGTTGGCATGGGTGCCAAATTGTCTAACTTCTCTTTTGCTCACGGGATGTCTTTAGGAGCCATTCATGACCATTCATGAAATTTGATTATTACGATAAACCTCTTTAAATGCCACAAATCTATTGGATTTGTAGTTTATTTGTACCTTCTTTTGAGAAAACTTTATTACGTTTCCATCTTTGCAGCTGTAAAGCCTCTAAATAGATTTCCTGGATTTTCAGTAAGACGTAATCAAATAAACAATAGAGAAGTGATATACAGCTAGTTAGATTTAGGACTCTTTAGGTTTCTAGATGACCTGACCATTCGAATTAAGGTGATAAAGGATCTTGCTCGTCTCACTTCAATTTGTCATTGCCTCTTACGCTACTTCAATTAATGACTTCGTCTGGAATTTTAGAATCTAGATTGTTGATAACCGCTTTCGTTGTGATTTTACAATAACGAAATATGTTACAACTCAGAAACCCGCACGAGACAAACCTAATTCTGCCAGTATTCATCATTGCCTAATCCATTAACAGCTATCAACATTACTATGTTAATATAATTAAAAACTTCATTCAAAGTGTTAAAACATCAGTCTGGTTTATTTACGTCACAATTTTATACTAGTTTCAAATTTGCACACTAGAGTATTCCAAAATGAGTATTCTTACTGAATTGTTGTATATATTCCAGTAATGCAACGTATTCTTGAAATCGTCCAATTTTAGTCCTCATTTAGTGGTTTAGTTTTTTATTCAATCAACTTTGAAGTGTTGAATGACTATATTGTAGACATTATCATTAAATTTATCTGTCAATATTTACAGGGGATTTCGCTGTTTTGATTAAGTCTGGAATGAGCATCAGGCAGGCCATATGTTACAACCTTGTATCAGCAGTATTGAGTTATATTGGTCTGGTGATTGGAATACTGGTGGGAAATTATTCTGCGGATGGCAAGCAGTTTGCTTTGGCACTTACTGCAGGACTTTTCCTCTACGTCGCCCTTGCTAACATGGTAAGTTTATTGTCCCTCCTCCTTTGTTGAAATCTGCACGAGAAAGTCGCCAGGCTTCGAGCTTGCTATACACCATAACGTAATGATGAACTATTAATGAAAAATGCTGCTCAACACTAAATTAAAAGTCCTGAAAAACGATCGTGAAATATAAAAGCAAAGAATTTTTAGTTCGACACAGACTAAGCATTATTTTACAAACTTTGACACCATTGTCGAAGGAAGAAAATAGATTTTTCTGAATTCTATGTAAATGATGCCGCCATTCTGGACGATCCTTAAACTTTAAGCATGCACAGTTGATGCGGGGATGTGGAAACCAAGATATTCTGGTTTTTTTCTTTTGCAAAATATAATGTCATTAGCAAAGTTTGCGTTTAGTGTAATTTTTACTAAGTAGATCGTTTCCACGTAGTGACTTGAAATAAGGAGACAGTTAGTAAACCATTTCTTTCTTACATCGACCATTCTTTCAAATCAGAAAAATCGAGGTTAATTGTGATTGTAAAGTTTGATTCAGCTCATCCCTCCTTCTTAAGTGTTTTTGCTAATTTTCAATGGTTTTGTAATTTTTTTTCATTATTTATATCTTTTACTTTAAATATGATTTCCTATGTAGTTTCTTTGTAAATTCTACGAGTTTCAGATTTTATTCAATAATGAAGTAAAGGAAGAAGAAACAAATTTAGCATTATTTTGATATTGGTCAGAATAAAATCTTTTCGCATTTAGAAGCGGATTCGTCTCAATCATGCTTATTTCATCTTATTTACGAAGCCTAAACTGCATCTCTCATCCCTTCATTTGAGCCCTCTATTTTGTTTCTATACAGCTGCCGGAATTGACGTCAACTATTGACGATGATCCTGGTGATTTATGGAGCTTCGTTTCACCACATCTTGGGATTTTGACGGGCATTGCCATTATGCTGCTGATTTCCATTTACGAAGACAAATTCTAATGAAGCGTCAAGAAACAGTTGGTTTCGACATCAGGTTATTGTTTCAAACTTTCTGTCCATGAAACAAACACGATTGCTGCTGGCTTTTGACTAATTATCATTATTGTTACTTTGCTGCCAGCCTGTTTGAAGATCACGACTTCTTTGATTCAGCTCATTGGTACTTTTGAAACCAGAAGCGCTTCATCTCAGGCACCGCGGATAAGGGGGGAGGAGGGCTTGGGGGCTAAAGCCTCCCACTTTTTGCCAAAAATTTACCCATGAATCACCATTCAAGTCACTTTTTATTCGGTTTTATCCCCCTCACCTTTTTAGATCCCCCACTTTGTTAGACCCCCCCCTACTTTTCTTAACGCTCCGCGATGCCTGCATTTCTACATTGTTTGATGGTTGATGTCACAATAATGTAACGACCAAAGATGCAAAAGGCTTTCCTGTTTCGAGTATTGGTCACTGGACGTAAATTTTCTATGGGGGCTTATTCGAGGAGAGGGGGTTATTGACAATCTTAGTTCTAGGGTGGGGGCTTATTCGAAGGGGGGCTTTTTCAAGGGGTGGCCAATTCGAGGATTTACGGTATATAATTTCGTATATCAAGAGCCCAATTTTTTGTATACTCCTTTGATACAATTTACGCATTTTTGCTTAATATTTCGACAACTAATTGGATGTTATTTATTTTCTGCTTGCTTTAGAATTTAGATTTCAATTTCAATCTAATTATATCATTTTGATTAACTTCGCCTCTTTGGGGATCTGTCATGTCATTTTTGTTCCAAGACATATAGACAGAGTTTTTAATAGGATAATTTGGGATTATATTTATTTTGTAATTTGATACCTTTTTCAAGTATTAATGTCGTATTGATTATCAGCTTGGCGGAGCTTTTGAATGTTGTTTGATTGAAGATCGTATCATGGTTTTTTTATATTGTTATGTTAAGAGCCTTCACTGCCACGGATATGATAAGATTGGCATATAAAACAGTCTATCTGGTACCGAATAACCGCTTTGGTTGTAAAACTAAAGCAAATTTGAGTAGATGATATGATCAGCCAGTCGTCTCAAAATTTGCTTTACTGGGAGAACTCGACAAGAAAACTGATGAAGGCATTACATCGCCCCAGCTCGATGTTATAGGAGGGTATCGTCTAAGATAGAGCAATGGGACTGGTGGCCCAAAGTCTTTCTAACATTAGCTCTCGCTATTAGCTATTGTGCCAAAAAATCATTGTGCCATCCCCCTCCCCCTTCGAAACATGCAGGAGACACCTCAGTGTTACGTAACAAAGATTTTTTCATCATTGGCTTATAAAATCATGCGCTTGAACTAAAGTTTGTAGACTTTATAGTGAAGGTCTTTCGGCTGTTTTCAATGGCCTAGCTGTAGCGTAACCATGTGAGTTCAAATGCATACCTTTATAGTTTGGCGAGAATTGTTGAAAAAGCGCTACATTGCTTATTGCTTATTAATACTTTTTGATTTTAATTCAAAGTATGTTGTTAAGGATGCACAGGAAGGGAAACATGCATCTTAAATTTTCTGTTGCTAACATAACATTTGTCGATTAGATTGCGCTGTACGGTGTCGCTGTTTTTGGATACCAACGTGTGTTAGTAGATGCTAAATTGATCACCCTTTTCTTATGAAGCTGCTTTATAGTAAAGCAAATTGTTTTTCCAAGGCCTTTCACCATTTTCACAGGAGACAATGATGAAATGAGTATTTGTCTCCAATTATTCTGCTACAATTGAGGGCCTCTTAACATGAGTTGTGATTGCAGCAATCGCCTAAATCCCTATCCATTTGCCAAACGATATCTGTAAGAATAATCTGTGTGGATAGCGCTCCGTTTTTCATAAGGGTAATTGAATGCAATCAATGCAATCAATTGCTTGTCTGAAAACAAATGAAAATCTACTGATAAGAAATAGTGACAGGCTAATTCTGTTACTTGTGCCTATTATTTGAACTGTGTACACTAGAATATGCACTTTACAATCTGTTTGATGAAATGTCCTAAGACTATGATATAAAAAACCGGTACCTAGATCACATGACACCCCTCCCTTTTGAAACTCGTTGGTTGAAACCCTTCCTTCACAATACCATAGAGCCAAATTGGATAACACTGAAGATTATAAATCGCACCAAACAATGTTGTTTTTAAGACTACGGGGCACCTTTGAGAATCTGAAAAAATTTTATATGGTATGTAGTCTTTCGCTAGACTTTGTACGAGACTCTAAGAGTTTTTCGCTGTATTCCTCGACGAAATTTTTGTTGAGATCATTGTCAAAAAGTACGTTTTTTAATTTGAGGTACACAGATCTTTTTAAATAGCAGGCTTTTTACGAATATTCAAGATCTTGATTTATGAGATAAAAATAATATGCAATATGCACGATACTAAATAATTTTTAGAAAAATAGATGTTCTCATTTCATAACTCTCGTTTCTATACCTACTTGACCTCTTGTTTTGTATTTGAACGAAATTTTCCATTGCACAGTTTACCAAGTAAAAGCCCGTGGACAGGAATCTTTTGGTGATGGTCGTCTTCTTAGCACAAAAGGGATTCCTGGTCATGTTGTTTTGCTTTGCCTCACGTCCCTCATACCGACCGGGCTCAGGTCGATCAGAATGCAACATTGTGGTAGCTTTTCATTTTGATTAAACCGAAGAGTATTTGACGTCGTCACCAGCCCATGTGTTATCAAATTCACAAAGTTTGTCTCTACGTACACATCTTTTTTCGACGAAAAGACGTGGAAAAAATTCGAAGGAACATGGATACACTTCACATTTTCTGAAAGTTAAAGGATTCTCTTTCAAGTATTAAACAGATAATTTACCGGATAATTCTTTAGGGAGCATACGTGATTTTAAGGAAATTTACCACTGCATATTTTCAAGAGAATTGGGGATCTTTTGGGCGGTGCCCTCAAGAAATCTTTTCTGACTACGCCCTTGATAATGCGAAAAACCCTACTCTGCCACAAAGATATCTCGATATATCGCAATTGATATATCTTTTCAGGCAAGTGCTGATACAAGAAGACGTGCAATTACACTTGTGACAATTCATTAAAATGTTGATGAGCACGCTCTTGAGATTAGCTCAAAATACGTTTCAGAATTATTTTTTACAGTTATGTAGGCATACTTTTGCTACCTTTCATCAATTTAATTCTTGAAATTAATTTCATTACTTTACGAGGCCCTCCCTCCTAACCCTTGAGATGTTGGGGCAATTTGTCCCCTGCCCCCTCTCTTGGCAGCCCTGGGTATGTTCAGGCTATCAAATTTCTTTTTAATAGTCCAAAAACTTTTAGAAAAGGCGTCAAATCTGCCCGCTATGACTAGAAATTCTAGATTTATCGCGACGCAGTTTTCCTGTTTTTCACTGCACAAAACCACTACATCACTGCCCAAATTAAACCTTAAAATTAGGTATGTTAGTTAATTGTTATTCGGGTAATTGTTTTTTGATGCTACTAAAGTGTTTGCTCCTTGATGGAAAATTTAGGAAAATAAATCTGTCAGCAGTTAGATGTTGAGAGATTTTCCAACTAGCAGCTAAACTACACAATGGTTGATAATATACAAGAAACTGAAAGATTGTCATTAAACGAAGGGGAAGGGCTCTATGCCCCCAACACTATGTGTACGGGGATATCTTTCCACATACTCTACACAAATTGCCATTGACTGTATAGTACATATGCTGCCTTAACATTCCTTAAAATAGATTTCCTCAGCTGTAGGTGTCAGCTGTAGTCTGCCCATGACTCTTTTCTAGTTTTTTAATCTACTGAGAGAGCTCACCCGTTAAGAATGTTTCTACATAGTATCTTGTTGCTTCCATAAATAGAATATCTGTTAATATTATTGTCAATATTTTGTAAATTTATTGCATTGTAAAGCTGTGTTGTGGAGTACATAGGGTGGAATTCTAAAGTAATGAACCTGGACATATCCTAAACCTTTACCCTAAACTGTCAGTGTGGGAAGTTGGTAACTAATCTAACAGGTACTTCATGTTACAAAGGCTTTGGTGGCTGGAAAGATCTGTACCCCATCCTGAGGAATAAGGAAACAGACCAGAAAACTTTTATGTAACAGCATATTCTTAAAGAAATGACTTTCGTGAAGGAATTGGCTGTTTAGCCCTATCTTGAGAGGATTGGTTGGCACCGGATTGATTCGAATAAGCGTGTGTTTAGACTCTCTAAATCAAAATGGCTGCCAAAAGTTGGGAGGTCATATGGTCACCTCACAACCCAAACGAGTTCATCAGATATTGTAACGACATTTTTCTATACAAAATAATAAGTGAAGAGGTTTGTGCATATTTTAGATATTTTATGATGTTTTCTTGATATGGCTTGAGTACATTTTTACGAATATCATAATGTTATAATTTAATCTTGCTCTTTCCAGTTAGGATTGCACAGCCAGAGAAATTTTCATCAGTCCATTAAATTTTCATAATTTCCAACAGTAGACTGATTTTGTTGTTTAAAGATTGATAGAATGTACATTGATTGGCTTGTCTAAATTGAATGTTATGATTTCAATTAAGTGGATGATGCTGATTGTATAGAAAATGCCACACACAATATAAACAGTATATGATTGTACGTGTGAAGCTGAATCCAAGTCTTGGGAAATTGAAGCTATCAGGGATAATACAAAATTGAAAGCATCAATAAATTTGACTAAGGTTATGGCTTAACTAAAAATTTTCCCTCAACACCCTGTACCACTCATTACATTGAAAACTTTTGTCTTGAAACAACTTACAACAGTATGTTTTACAAGTAGCATGCTTCTATGGAGATCTGGCTTGACAACTGTTAATCCACATACAAGCCAGGCTGGAATGGAATGCCTTTGGGCTGGGAAACACTAGCAACTAAAATGTGACTAAATATTGACAAGCTTAATCCCATTATTTTGTGTTTAAATTCATTAAAACAAAAGTGCCTATGTTTTTCAATTTGTGCTTGCTTGTTGGGTTTAATGAACAAAACCTTATTATTGGAAGAGCACTGAGGCCTTTTCTTAAATTCCTTTTTGTTGTTAAAAATAAAAGCTGCAAACAATTTTTTCATGGCAGCTTCCACATTCTCAGTTCAGTTCATTCATTTTTAAATTCCACTACATACAAACACTCTCTAAATTAAAAACTAACAATAATTAATAACTACATATAATTTAAAAAGACAATAACACACATAAAGGGATAAAGATACATGACACCAGAGGATTTTTATGAAGGGGAATTCTTAAGGAGGAACTCTCTCAATAGCTAAGCTAATCGAGGAGAGAGCACCCCTTCTTTTCAGATAAGTTTTAAGAAACTATGGATAATTATTGACTATCAATAATCTGATTCAATAGTTGTCCTCAAACAGGGAAGTTTTCAGTTTCTGACAAAACATCTTGAATGATGGCGACCTTTATTTCTACAGGAATCTCATTTTGCTCCATAGTAACATACTGATCTGAGACCATATTAACTGGTGTTTTTCCTAGTTAGAAAGATGTCATCCTTGCCAGCCTGTCTTGTACCATATTGATGAACAGATTCCAAAGATTTAAAGAATTATGAAAGCAAATAGGGGAGATTTTTTGAACAGCAGCGTATACAGAACAAAAGATCATGCAGCTTTAGGATTTTCAAATCAGATAAGATAGGAGAATTATACAATCATTGAAATTCTAATTACATAATAAATAGGGTACTGTGATAATTTATTTAGTGTTAAGATCTGCCTCATTTAATGGGGCTTAGAACACCAATGAATAGAACACGCCTTATTGATAAATTAAAAACTTCCTAAGTAATAAAGAACATACAGTTGTAATTGAAGACAAAAATCTCACATTACCAATGACATGAGTTCCACAAGGCTTCATCTTGGGCCCTTGCTTTTTTCTGTATATAAATGATTTACAAGTGGCCTTCAGCTCCAGAGTAGGATTATTTGCAAATGATACAAGAGCAGTGGCATCAAAGAGAGAGAGATGTACAGGAGCTCAAGATATATCTTGAAAAAATGTGTAAATGGAAGGATGACTGACGAGTGGAATTTCAAAGAGCAAATACTGACAGTGAAATAAATGAAAAATCTTTTACAATTCACCCACACACCAGCGTGTGTTGTATTGAAGCGAGTAACATCATGAAAACTCTTGGTCTTAACCTGACAAACCAGCTTGATTGTAACATGCATATAGACAACATCACTTTTAAAGACAACAAAGTTTAGATCCTCTTAAAAAGAGTTTCCAGATATAGAATATTTCCAGATAAGAATTATCCAAAGATAGCTGCAAGATATGTTTTAAATTGGTATCATTACTCTGCCAGTGTGATTGAGATGTTAAACAAGCTTCTGTAAAAGAGCTTAGAACATTGAAGAAAAGATATGACACTCACAGTGATGTCCAAAATAACTAATTTATTAGTTTTAATCAATTGTGCAAAACATTTAGACAGAAGATATTCTAACCTTGCCTTCACCCTACTAAGTATATGTCAAGGCTTTTTAACTATTTTTTCCCATGCACTTTAAAGGAATAGAACTTTCTCTAAAACTATGGAGTGAAAGCATGAACCAACCTTGAACGGAGGATGTAGGAGGCAGTGATGGATTCTCAGAGAACAGCTACTAATACCATCTAATAAAAAAACTTATGCATTTGGCTATATCTCCATCTTTAGGGGCATAGCCCCCTAGCCTTCAAGTAGTACCATTCAACTCAATTTCTATCATGTTTCAATAGGATGCTTGATAATAAGCACTTGTTATTCCTGTGACCCACCAAAAAATAATTATATGCAATATCACCTGCTTGATTGTCCCTCTTAACTTCTTAGAAATATGGTTGGTATTGCAAAATTTGTTAAAAATAAAATCAGTTCTTGCAAAGATGATGTACAAACCCATTTTTATATCATTAGATGAAGCCCTTGTATGTTTGCAGCTGGCTTGTTTTAATATACATAATTTTCTATGTAGGATTTTAATACCCATACCTCATTTTATCTTCAGGAGAACCTTCAAAAGCCTTCAAGTTCAAAACACCAGAGTAAGTCTTGTGATGTCCTTTTCAATTACTTCATCCTTATTTTAAGCCTGAATTCTGTTAGAGCTGACTATATATTAATCATAACTTTTCAAAGTCTTTTAATAGAATCTATTGATAGCGTCAATTATAATGACAATTTCAGCTGTATTGGCATTGAAAAATACTGTCTATTCAGATTTTTTTCTTCTAATTGAATAACGAAAGACATATTAGAAAGCTTCAAATTTACATTGATTGCAAGATGGTTCTTGTAAAAATATTGAAATGTGATGGCTTTTAGTTTAAAAACCAAATGTTAGCTTGATTTCTTGTTTGTTTTAATGGTTCATTCCTATCTGTTTTAGTGATGAAATTATCAGATGACATGTCTGGAACAGTTGTTGCTGTGAACTCTGAAGTTTCTGCGATTAAGGTTTTTGTTTGCAAGAATCTGCTTCTATCTTTTTTGCTTACAATTGATAGTAACAAGCTAGCATCCTTTATTGTCAAATTTAGTTAAATTTATGTCATGATAGATATGCCTTTGTTTAAAAGTCTATTGCTATGTGCAGTTGAATGAATCACTTAAGAAGACAATAGAGGCATTAATGACCAAAAAATCATATTTTCGTAGGAGGTATCTTGGTGTAGGAGGCCTGATGCACAGCATCTCTTGGCTGTTGGGCAGTCAAATGGACATGTTGTGCTAGCAAAGTATGTATGATGTCTTATTTTGAATTTTTTGCTTTATTTTGGATTGATTTGTTGATGGTAAGAGTCTAAGATGAATTTGAGTAGCTAGAATTTTGAATAACCTCTTATGACTGCTCCAGATTTTATCAACATTTATAATTGCTGTAGAACTGAGTAGATACCTAAAGATGTAAAAAATTCCTTCAAAATTTATTAGTATTTTCTCCCACAGTTGAAACGTCTATTTTATCCATTAATATAAAAGTTTAATTAAGTTTTGTTTTTTAATTTTGTCCAAAGAATTGACTTGTCTGAAAATCTAAGGAACCTCCAAATATAACTTTGCTGATGTATTGGTTTGGAACTTTAATGTCTAGAAATTTTTGCACTAAATAGATCCAAATGATTTTAATGTGATGAGTAACATCCAGAAATATATGTTAATTATTCTTTTATTTCAGTGTTGGCCATGAAATTTCAGGAACTGGTAGCCACCTTCTTGGAGTTGAGCTAAGTGAGTAAACTTCTTTTTTGGAAGGAGAAAATATCAAAATTGTAAGAATAGTAGGGATATTTGAAATAATTTTAAGGTAAAAATGAAAAATTTATTCTGGACACAAAATGGATGAAATTTTTGATTGAAATAAAAAAATATATGCCCACCCAATACGAAAACGACTGAGTGGGTCAGACAGGTGATTGGAATAACTCAATACGAGCTTTTGAACTCAATAAAACAACATAAATTTATGGATGGCTTTTAGGATGAGATGAGGTTGCTAAGTGTGAAGTTTGTCATTATATAATATAGTGCTTATTTCTCTGCTTGTATGCACAAGTGATATGTATTTTCATCTGCTTGAAAATCATAAAGAGCATGAAATGATCGTTTATGAAATCTTGGTTATAGATGGAACTGATGCAAACAATTTGCCTTAAAGTTATTTTTTAAATGCTAATCAGTCAAATCAAAGCTAAATGGATTGAAAAACTATCTCCATTTTACAGATTAGCTTTAAAAATCGTTTGATGCCCTGCAGATAATTCTAACCATTATAAAGATGATAGATATTTATTTCGGATTTCATTTCTAGCACCAAAATCAGATCGAACATGTACCGATCTTGCATGGAATCCAGTTGAACATAATCTGGTATGCTTGTTTGAATGTCATTTTTAAAGTGAACTTTTATCATTCTGAAATCAATTAATATTGTTCCTTGAACAGTAGTTAAGTCTTTACTTTAATTTTTATTTAAACATGTATGTCTTTCCTCTTGAAAGCCTCCTCATTGTTATTCCAACACTTGTTGTCACTGTAACCAATTTTTTCTAATAGTTCATTCATTTTTACTCTCAGCTTGCTGTTGCTCTCGATAAAGTGCGAGATGATCACTCGTTGCTTGTCTGGGATGTTGAATCAGCACCTGGTAAGAAAATGTTTAAATGTTTAAGCTGTTTAAATGATTTTTGTTTGCTAGAACTGCTGCAAAATCAGTCTTCCTTTTCACTATTTGACATGTTCTTGTGACAATGGGTTTATTTCTTTTACAGCCTTTATCCAGAGAATATTTAAGGAATGCTATGAAATTTTTAGAAAAATGTGAACATTGACCGCCTTATTTGTGCTTCTCAAGCTATTAGTGTTTGTGAAACCGCACATCCTTTTAAAACGTTTCCCATAACAAAGGCTGTAGTAATTTATTTATTTTGTTGAGTAAAAAAACCAAATTTCTGTACAGTATTTCGATGAAATATGCATATGAATATTTTTCAAAGCGAAAATAAATATTGAATTATGCTTTTAGAAATTTTCAATGCTTTAGAAAATAAATAAGTTTTTATTTGTTGTTTTAGTTTCAATGGGCACCAAAAGTATGCAAGGAAGGTAACTACAATATGTTTCTGATGTTGATGCGACATCGCTTAGGCCCTTCCCCTTCTTCTGTTTCATTATCAATGGTTTTTCTCATTCTTTTATTTTACTGTCGCTACCATCTTTCCTTTTATGTTCCTTTTATCCTCTATTGTCTACGGTTTTTAGTATTCTCTGTGTGAATTAATCTAGATTCAAGTATTATGTCGTCAAAATATCGAAGATCTGCCTTAGTAAATTCGTATTGATGCTTGTTATATTTAGATATATAAAATATATACTTATTGATTGCGCTATCTGGAGTATATAATGCTATCTGGAGTATAATAATATAATGATTTGTTAACGGAGTATATAAAGCTATGTTAAGGTCCTTGTGTTTGATAAGGTTTTGTTAAGAAGCCATTTGTTTATAACAAGAAACAAACAGGGTTCCTGCTTTCATTAAAATATAGCATAAACTCAACAGCCATTATTAAAGTAGAGAATTTTCATGTATATGATGATTTTACAATCGAAAAAAAGCTGTACAAAAACAGCAACGTAATGGTAGAGTTGCAACACCGGGTAAAATTCAATAAAACAGTATATCTTCCTCACGGTTATAATTTTAGACATTCAAGAAGCGATGGCTCTTCGATTATGACACCAACGCAGAAAAATGGTGAGAGCTGGTTTCTTTAATTTTTTTGAAAAGCATAACCATTTTTGTGCATACAAATTTTTTATAACACCCATCAGCGTTATTTATGATGTGTTTTGTATGCTTATCTAACAGCATGTACCAATGAATAACAAAAAAACCTGAAGTGGTGCCACAATGAGAATAGACACGTCGATCTTTTAAAAGTTGCCTTGGCAAACTTAGAAGATGCATAAACAGTCTATCTCGCATTCTCGCTTTTAAGAGATATTCATTCAGCTTGGATTAAAAGATTTTGCAACTATATTCATTAATTTGAGGCCGAGTAAACTCATTTAATTAATGTATTTATGCTCTTCAACACAGGCTTAAAGGAATCTACGGTTTCACTTGCATGGTTTCCAAGGCATCCAAAAACTTTGGTTGCTGGTCAAGGTCAAAAATTTTTGCGAGTTTACGATCTTCGTGGTAAGTTCAATGTTTTTGAGTAGAGAATTCATGGTTCTGATATGATCCTTTTAGAGGAAGGTCGTCTTCCCTTCCTACTACGCTATATGTTTAGAGAATTGTAATTTAACAAGTTGTTATCATGCGGAAGGTGACAACAAAGGAACCTAATTTGATATATGTCCGTACGGTAACATATTAGCTCGAGGATAACAGAAAGAAAATCGGGCAAAGCAAATTGCAGACAATAAGTACTTTATATATGCTGTTTATACTGACATTTTCATTATATAAATATCTATCAATACAAATACATATTAAGAATATGTATATTAAGAATATAAGGATATATGTATTTAATCACATTCATACTTGCCTTTTTTGCAAGTGTTGACAGTATCATACTTAGAAACAAAACCCGGCAATTATTAGAATATGCATAATGTTGTAACTAGAATGTTGTTATTTAATGCTGATCCCATCCGCTGTAAATTCTATAGAGAAGGTTAATGTGGATAATGTGTTTTGGAGACAACTCTATGCAACTCTTAAATGAAAAATTCTCTGCTATCAGAGATATTCGGGTTGTTAAAGACATACGTTCTAGAAGGCCTTTTAAAAAAATGACTTTTTCAGTCAATAACTTGGTGTCAGTTTTGCTTCAGAGATGATTGTAGAATTTTCAAAGCTTGCTATGTTTTCACTTGAGCTTTTTGCCTCCATATATTGAAACGGAAACTAATTCTCTGCGTTGGGTATTTGCTACAAATTAACAGATGCTTTCTTTAATTCAGACTCTGGTAAACTTGTTAGCTTCGGTGTAACGAACTGCAAAGCAATGAACGGCGTATGTGTGGATCCTTTCAGTGAACACAGATTCGCTTCATTCGCAGAGGTAGTGTAGGATTTTCAAATTTATGTTTTAACTACATGCTGACCGTATAGTCTTCCCCTTCCAGTCCTCACAAAGTTTTATATCCAAACGAGGAACTGAAATGAACATTGCCCCTAATGCGTTAAAAAGTGTTGAATACAAGAATTTTTGTCACACGATCCTATCTCCCTTCCTTGTAAAGGCAAATTCGGTTTTGTGTATGGGAAGAAAACGTTTTTGCTTTCCCTTGACATTGCTCAGGTATTATATATTTCTATTTAAGGCATTAATTAAAATAATACTGTTTTGATACCAAGAAGATCTGCTTTGCTTAAGGCAATTTATCCCGATATTTTAGACCTAAACTTCTCAAGATGATTTATAAAACTGTATATTCTGAATATAACATAAAACTATATTCTTAGATATACTGTATAAGTTACAAATATATGTTTATTTCTAGACAGCACAAGGTCCTGTTTTGGTGTGGGATACCAGAAACCTAAAGGAACCAATATCTTTTCAATCTAAAAACAAGTTTGAATATATATCTATTATAAGTATTATTATTATTATCATTATTATTAGTCTCTCCAAGCATTTCTTTGCCTGTAACTCACGTGATCATTGGTCTTTACTGTTATTAACATATGCCAGCTAGATTCGTAGATAGGCTTTATCTTCCTTTTTCTCGCCTGTTTTGATGACGTAGTTTGTGACTGCTGTTATTATTTGCAATCGTTATCTCTTTTGATTACTATTAATCTAACTCTTTTTGACTGCCTTGTTTTATCGACTGTTTTTGTTGTAAAGTGATCGTATGTATGTTATTTGAACTAGTTATTTCTGCTTATGTGGCTTTGCTTTTTACAATTCTTACTCAAACAGATGCTGCCTCGATAACGGTGAGGTTTTGTAGATTTTTATCAAGCATCGCCTTTGCCAGTTCACTTTTATAGTGTAGCCTGATTGATACTCAACTGACTAGAGATTTTCATCCGTGAATTTTCCTTAATCATTGTCATGTTGTTACGATTAATCAAGCCAGTCAGACTAAGCAGATATCACGGATTGGCTGGTGTCCTACCAGGTAAGGGAATGTAATAATCTTGACTTCTCAAACTTCTAAATTTGTTCACAGATACGTAAATGCCCTTTGAGGATCTTAACCTAATTGGAAATGTAAGTTTGAATTTATCCTCAAAAGACAGTATGCATTGAAAAAGCATGGTGGCCGGTCGTTTTTGGTACCATTAGCTCGGTTTTTCCTCTGCAACTGATACATAACGAAGACCATCTCTCTCGCTTGTAATAACTAAGCCAAAAGTAGACAATTGGATTCAGAGGTACGTTAAACCCGAGCATCCAATAGGGGAATTCAGACAGATAAGCATTTTCGGTTTCATATCTCATGAAGATCATTACTGCGGCTGGCATGATGGAGATGAAAAACAGGATCGTTATGGCAATCGTGTAACTGACAACACGGCGGTGTTGGTTGGTGTTACTTTGTGTATTTATGATGTTGCTCCGTTTAGCTAGTCGATAGCAAATGAAAATATATGCGAGGAGAAGCAAAAAACCTGTGGTTACAGAGACGTATGTAAACAAAATGGCAGGAAGGCTGTTTAATGGGACACCGACAAATTTCCATGTGCTCCATGCATCAAAGAGTATTGATACCACCCAGATGAAAACGAGAAGTATGACACAACGTGTTTTCGTCATGATAAGGTTGGACTTCAAGGGGAACATAACAGCCACCAACCTCTGTGCTGCTATAAACAAAACGTGCAAGAAGGAGCAGTTCAAGGCAAAACAAAATTTTGCATGATGTATGCATTTATATGCAGCGAGGGAAAGCCCTAGGTCGACATCAACTGCCATCAACAGTAGTATCACTCCGTTGAGTTGAAAAAGAAGAGCGGCAATCACGCCCGATGCGCCTAGGCTGACTAGAGTGTAGTCAAACATTCTCCATTCTTTCTTCCTTTTGAGCAGTAATAGTTGAGCTACATTTAGAATAAAACCAATGATTCCAACTAATATGTTTATCAGACAATCAACAGCTAAGTAGGTTGTTGATGGATTTAACATCATTGCTAGAGGGTACACTTTGTAGCTGTGCTGTCGTTTTTCTTCCACAGCACTTTAAAATATTTTCATCAATTTGTACAACAAGAATCAATTGAATTGGTCCACTCTATCTTGACTGTCTGTTTCTGTCTGGCTGTCTGTACTTATATAAACCCGTTTCAAACCATTCTAAACTAAATCGACCAGATTTTCTTTTGAAGCTGAGCCATGTTTGTAACAATGCCAATCATTCATATACACAATGTGTATAACTCTTATTTTAACAACACTCGATGCTCCAGATTTATTCCTGTCCAGCGCTGTTGATCTTTGGTTTGTTGTTTTTGCCTTTTCTCTTGAGAACTATCCTTGTTATTTTGCCTCCTATTTATTGCACAGCTATCAATCCTTTTTTCAACTTGACAAAGGAACATTGAACTTACGTCACTTCAGCTCTGTTTCTAATTGTACCGGGGGTAATTTTAGATATCCAATCATCGCGTGACTGATGTGGAATGCCAGGTGAGTTACAGCCTACAACTGCTTCCAAATCTTCCACTGTGTAGAAATTGTAATCGGTTTGGCCATAATCGCTATCAAAACACAATATACCTAAATGGTAAAGCAATGTCACCCTAACTTTGATCAGGAGTTTTCATTTTCAGCTAAACATGAATGCTCTGGTAACTGATGCCGTGCTACAAGTAGCCATACATCACTTTACCTTCTTAATACGTTTAACTGCAAGATACTATCTGGAGTAGGATATTTTTCGATTCTCGGATATGAAATGAATGATATGAAAGATGTGAAGGGTAATTATTTGTTATAAAACGACCAAAGCAAAAGAGAAGAATCAAAAGGTAGACATACAACTAGAACGCCGCTAAAGATACACTCAATTTGATGATCAACATCTTTGCTACATAAGATAAGACTTTGTCTGTTACGTTGGTATCAATACCTAATATCTATATATAGCTCTGGTATGAAATGGATTACCAAAACAAAGGGTCTGGTAAGTGACGTTGTAATATGCACGAACTGCAAGCATTTCGTTACCCTCCCCCGTCAACGGAAGCCCACGTGACATGTGCTTATTGTGCAGGGGCATGTGTATTTTGAAGCTTTTATTGATCTTTTTTTTTATCGAGCTGTTAATCGAAATTGTTAGTTGCATCATAGCCTACGGTAACATGATGCATGCAGAAAGTTGTTTGTTGACGTCGTGTTACGAAGAGATGTTATTCTGTGACATACTGTGCGATATCAAAGGATTTTAATTTATACAAACAGCTGTTCAAATCGCAATCGCTATCAATGCTGTATAAACAAAGGCTTTAAAGGATGTTAATTAATGTTTTGATAGGTAATCGAAGCATAGTACTGCTCTTGTCTAGTGCATTTGCAGCCATGGTTTTGCAGCAGTGGCCATTCATAGTTATGACGTATCTTTTCCTCATCTACTTGTAGAAATCGTGCCACGGATGGTGTAATTTTCTTTTCTAGTCACCAATTTTGATCAACGTTTTATTAAAAAAGTTGCAAAGTGACACTTAGCAATTGCGTAGCTATTTTTCAAGAAGGCTCGAGTTGGGGCGCAAATTAATGCCACTTTCAAATAAGCAACTTACTTTCCTTTGCACTGAATAATGTAAACACACGCCTCTTTCTAATAAACACTCAGCAAACGAACCATGCTGTATTAGAACAATTACAGAAAACGCAAGAAGGAGTATATATACTAAAAATGTCAGATCTATTCTTCATTTCCTTGTGATAAAAATGAAACGAAATGAGGTGTTTTTGAATCCCGCTTTATGTAGTTCATATCTCATTCCAAATTATCACAGTTTTTTCTTTTCTGTATAAATGTACGGGTCATTGCAATCGATTTTGAAGTAAAAACAGTACACAGTACAGAAATGACAAGCCTTTTTTCTCATTTTGTAAGGATACATCCCCAGACTGAATTCAATAGTATTTAATACCTATGCCACTAAGTCGTTATGAGTGAAAACGGTTCTCTGGACCTAACGAGATCCTATGCCCTGTTGAATATAATAGCTTT
This sequence comes from Rhopilema esculentum, assembly GCF_057945365.1. NCBI lineage: Eukaryota > Metazoa > Cnidaria > Scyphozoa > Rhizostomeae > Rhizostomatidae > Rhopilema > Rhopilema esculentum. Next base: position 9,944,760 of record NC_142830.1, read on the forward strand.
ATAGTTACACATTGAATCATATTAACGATTTACCCACTAACTTTTATGCATACATTTCATGTTAAATATTGCCCCATGTAGTAGCTTAAGTTTGGTTATTAATACATTGAATAAACGCCGGAGCGTTAATTACATAAAATATAGCTTCTCGTAGAACTAGATGCACCCTGCCTTCATCCTTCTACGTTTATACAGAAGCATTTGTACTAGTCTACTTTTGTACTTGAAACGTCAATCAAAGACCAGAATGCTGCGTCATTATTCACTGGCAGTTTATTTTTCTGTTTATCACAAGATCTACACGCGTAGCCAACGACACCACGCTTCGCATTGTCTTGCAGCTTATAGCTCCTGCTGTACCAACATTCATCATTTCTTTGCTTTTTTACCTCTGTTGCTATAGTCTAATCTAGCAAGCAGAGAAAAGAAAATGAAGGAAATGTATGTTACTCTACGAAATTCTCGTACAACTTTTTGCAAAAACCATTTTGTTTTCTAGAAAAATCACTGTTTGGGAGAGGGTGATACACCTCTCGACCCCAACACCCCCACTCCCAACATGCTATCAACATGGCCATATAGCGTCTATATTTTTATGTATTCTCCTTGTATCCCCCAGAAACAATCTTAAAACTCATTTGTTAACCAAGAATTCATACTCTTTCAATGCTACTATTAACCATGACAATACCTATTTGAAAGCAATTTTGTGTTAAACCCTTTTAGTTTCTAATATTTTAAAAGTATCCTGGGGAAAAACAAAATAGTAGAAAAATTATTCTTTGAGTCTTCTGTCTTATTTGCAAACTCTGGTCTGCATCAGTGACGTAATGTTTGGTTCTTCTGCAAATTCTTGCCCTATTTAAAGGCGCAACCGGTATGATCTGCGGTATTTTCTTCCACATTGTATTTGGTATTTTCAGATCTTGGGAAGCGCAGCTTGATAATAAACAGAATAGCAACTACGTCGAAAAAAAGATATATTTTTGTTCCGACATAAATTATTGTAACCAGCTTTTATCAAAGTTCAACTAAATTAGTACGGAAAATCATTACGGCATAATCAGAATTTGGTATTTTCATGCAGTATGATATTAGGCCGGTTTTGAGAATATCGTCGCAAAGCATGCCGGTTGCGCAAGAACCTTTAATGTCAACCCAATTTTGTATTAGCGATTTCCGACATCACTTGCATACAATTTTCTTTAATGTTCCATTTCCAGGAGTCACATGCTTGCAACCTTACAGAGGAACAGTCCTGTGATTAAGTTATCAGACTTGATACACTTGCCCACTGGTTCGTCTGCTTTTTAATTATTACTCCTTGAAGCACACTCATTCAATCATATCAATATTATCTTTCTAACTAGCAAAGCAAGTTCACCAATAACAAGGGCAGGGTTTTTAAACTCGAGTACTGCCGGCCATATCCAGATTGTGATACAACTACGCGTCGTAACCACTTAATGTCCCGATAATTGTGAACCACTTATTTTGAGAAAACCACTGCCTTTTACTCCAGTCCATTAACTTTAATCTTTGTCATTTCTTTTATTTGTAATAATGTGGTTTCCCAAAATCAGATTTCTGTTTGAAGCTTGGATTGTTACGCCCAGTCTGTTGATCTGTAAACTGGTAGAAACTTTCAGTGATTAAATGAATGAATTTTAGATACCTTCTATAATTCAAGTGATTACATGACGAACTGATAGAAAACTTCAGTGGTGCCTTTGACGTTGATCATAATGTCTTTATTTTCTCACAGAGCAATCGATGCCTTTTCCTTCTGTGATGGACGAGGAAAGTGAATCCCTTATAATGGAGCGTAAAATTCAGCGTATGTTTCCTCGTATTCTTGAAATTATTTGCTGCTTTTTGTGAAATTCTTCAAGATGAAATTATCGTGAAGGAAGTTAGTTCAATGTACAATGTTTTAGTCTCTTTGGGGTCCTCTGCGCTGCCATTGGTCTAGCACTTGTACTGACGACAATGATTGACTACTTCAAACAAAAGTCAGTTTAATTTTTCGATCGACATCTAGGTAAAAACTTAGGTATTTCACTGTCGATCATAATTCTGACCTCCAACCGAACGAAAGCATAATAAACCGAAAGCGTCAGCAAACTGTCAAGCATTAATGGCATTTAAAAAATTGACCAGCACCCTTCTACAGCGCCAAGAGGCTCCCAAGAATGAGGAAGGGGTTTGCGAGGGGATTGATTGATTCATGTGAAGTTTTTTTTTTAGGTTTGACATTTAAGACCTCTAGAATATGTTTGGGAGGCACGATGAAAACAACCTAGACATAAACGCTCTACATCCAAATTGCCTCTCTTCGTTGACCGCGTACCCTTATTTCCAAAAATATACTAATTGTAAATATCACCACCAAATTTTAGCATCGAAAGGGGCATTGTCGTCGTTCAGCTGGCATCCTACGAAAGAAAACGTGATGCTGTCTGCGAATGCTACAGGTTTGTTTTAAATTTGTTTTTCAAAGTCAACGTGTAATAAAATTTTAACCGATAAGGAATAAAGACATGTAGTCAACACTTCAATATTTTGTTTTTGAAAGATATGCTCCTTCCCCAGTTTAAAAGACAATTTCGAAACTATGTGCATGTTTAATAACCAGATGTTTTTAATTCTGTTGATAACAGTCTTTTTTGTTTACTACGATAAAGTCAAACGAGAAAAGTGCCATTGGGCAGTGAAAGAAATTAACTTTGCTGAAGGATTACTACTTTTGTTTTAGCTTGGCTTAAGATTTCAGAGCTAAGTACAGTGATTTGAAGGGAAGAAACCTTAGATCATGTTGCCATATTCTAGCCGATTTTTGATCAATACATTCTATTAGATAACATGTTCGAAATTCGAAACTTCAGAAAATCTCTGGTGTCATTACATAACGACTTAATAATGTGATCTTTTACTTTTACAGGAAATGTTAATTACACGAAAATTTACGAAAGAATTACAATGGTTAGTTCGAAAGAATCTTTCTGTAAATGTTCTGCAGTTTGAGCCGGTCAGTAAGTCAAAAAGGCACTGACTAGCCGCTAAAGTTTGTCAAGCTTGCCTAATCTGACTGTTTTAGCAACAATGACATATTTTGTAAGGTTCACTTCACTTTGACAAGGTTCACCTAACTTCAGCCTCTACCAATCGTTATACTTCTCTTTTGGAAACAAGAGTTTTCATTTCGAACTAAGATGCAGTTTTAGTCTTTTGATATCTCTGTTTCGCAGAGTTGGTCATCAGGCAATGGTCTTGTTTGGGGATGTGGAAAAGAAATGCTGGCTTGCAAAGAGAACGTGAGTTAGTTTATTAGAAACACTACGAGTATTAGTATATACGGAAATTCAAATCACCTTAGAATTGCAAGAATGTAGGTCGCTTTTTGGTGTATCGCCGTTACGACACTGGATATCTAGTAATATTCCTCTGCAGGGACGCCCGAATCATTTCCATGCCCAGTTTCAGCCCCTCATAAAGGTTAATTTAACTCATATCTCCTCGAATGTTTGGAATTTTTTCATTGATCTATGTGGAATTTTGACTGTCCAGTCGCTCTCAGGTTTATTACTTAGGTTGTATACAATCCTTTAAGATTGCAAGTACAAGTATTTCTCCTGTTCAATTTTCAATTTTAAACAACATGAGAGTAAAAGCGTCTAGTCGCTTTGATGTGATTTGATTCAGTATCATTAAAAAAGTTTAACCATATAGACTCGATTTTTAAGAATCTTTTTGCCCAGTCCAGTGCTCCCAAGTGAAATAATCTACGTCCGAAACTTTCTCCAGTAATTTCAGGCTACGTTCAAACTACTCCGTATTCGTTTCGCTCCGTTTTCGTTGATGAAAACGCTGTCCGTTCACACTTATCCGTTTTCAAATAAATACGATTTGAATACAGGAAGTGTTCACACTACTCCAACAAAAACGCTGTTGGTCGCCTCATTTTTGAAAAGAGGCGTTCACGAATCCTCAACAAATTGGCTTCAATAAATGAAATTAAATAAAAGCAAATCGTGAAAAACTTTGTTGTAACAGCTACCAGTCAATTGTGAATTCTCAATTTCAAAATTTTTGAGATTTGGTTTGCTAGAAAGCACGTATTTTGTTGCCGATGTTAGCATATTCAAATGTCTCCGTTTTTGGTGTTCACACTGGAAACGGAGCTTATTCAATACGCTTCGTATTCAAAAGTGTCCGTTCTCATTTGCGTATTCATATGACTCAGTTTTCGTAGCAGTGTAGTGTGAACGCAAGGCAACCTCAAACTAGTGCTTTATAATTGACGTTTGCAGGATCTCTATAGCGGCTTAACTTAACATTCGTTTATCACCACCAGTCCAATATCTTACTGGGTAATTGCCACCAGGGGTTCCCCAATCTCAAACCACCCTATTACTACTCTCAAGTCCCTGGGAGTGATCGGGGGGTCCTAGTGGTCGGGGTCCTAACCCGTTTGATAGACAATTTTTAGTAGCTCGCAGTTTTGCACGAGGGAGTGAAAATGATGACCTTTATAGCCTACCAACCTAAGTGCTCGTATTGCTCACTATTAAGTTTTTCACAGAGTCATTTTAGCAGTTATCACTAAAAATATGTTAGCAAATGCATATTCAAATCAATTTTTTGAACAGAATGAAGAATCATTCAAAGATTTTAAAGATATTTCTTCAATTATGAAAGAAAGAGCGATTCGTGGCTATGGCGAAAAGTCGGTGGTATGTTTTTTTGAGATGTTGTTATACAATCGCTTCCGATCTCACACCCTTATCTCATTCTTCCAAACATCGAAAATTAGAATTAATGGATTGTTTTTATTGTGTTCCTGTAAGAGAAGCCTTTTTAAGCGTATGTTAAGTAATAGGGAAAGCTTAATGGATGCTGTTCAAAAGAAAAAGAGGTACAATGATAAGCAAAATAATTTGAAAATTTTATGCAGGTTGATAAATCTAAGCTTTTGACCTGAATATTTGAGCTATGGGTACTTGATTATTCTCTATGATCTTTAGGGAGCATTCCTCTGGCAACTCTGGTAACTTCACTTATTTCTGTTGACATGCTTCAAGTGATGTAATGTCAAATAGGCTGGAAAATGTGAAGCAGTCTATCAATAGGAATATTGTACCACCAGGGTTGATTTTACTTTGTTTCCCTTTACAATCTTTCCTAGATGAAAGACCTTGAAAAGCTGCGAGAAATACTGAATGATCCTTTTTTGATAAAACTATGGACGTGGCTGAAGCGTATCCTTTTAAATTTTCATTGATCTTTTGTTCTTTTCTTAGAAATAAAATTCACCTTGAAGACATAGAGGAAACAGTTTTGTTTCTTTTTTACTCACTGTCGTGCGATTTGCCGATCATCTAATGATTTTCCCGATCAACCTGTGACAACTGTCAAACAGCTTTACACTTCCACTACCCCTCCCTCAGATGCACTTTTTCGAATTTTCTTAAATTGTTGGTGAGCCTGCAAGACTTGTAATTATGGTGATCGAGCCTGCAAAGTGGATTATATTTAAATAAGGACAATGGCACTATTTTGTTGATTAGCCTTAACGAAAATGTTAACAGATGTTAGAAAACCAAAAGACCAAGGTAACGTTTTCTGAGACAACTTTTCATATTGATTTTTGTATAACATTTGTACGATATTGAAGTACTCAGTAGTTTTATGACTCGAAAATCTTTAAACCATATAAAATACTTTTATTGTAATACATAGTATGTTCCTTTTTCTTTTTCATCACTCTTCAAGAAGTAAGCGAGTCAAAAAACAACACTGTCTGTCTGTCTATTGATGAAATATTAATACAAATTTACCATTCATACACACCTAAACCACATTTGCCCTTTACGTTGTATATTAACATATTTTCTATGCTTAGATACTCGAAAGGGAAGAAGATTCTACGGTGTGAGGTCAATCATCAAAGGAGAGATGAATATGAGTGGTAAACAGACATGCCTTTTATTATACGAGTAGGACTTTTTGTTCTTAAGTATTTGAGAAATGAAACAATGATGATAGGAGAACCTATTCGAGAAAAGCCATTACAAAGCCTTGTTTGCTTTTCTTGAACCTGTAATGTATTTTTCTGAAAGATCATACAAAAGCAATACTCAAAAAAATATTGCTGCAAATTTTGATTTAACTACTTTTATAACTGTTAAGAGCTTTTCTCTCTCACTTTCAAGTTTCTTAATTTTATCAATTATTATCAGTTTTATTTTGTTTTTTTATAATTATTATATTTTTTATGAAAAGTGTCTTTATAAGATTCCTTCATAAGATCGTGCTATACTGGCAGTTACAATCTTATTTTTGTCTCTTAAATTAATATATATTGAATAAATTTTCTTTCTGATAAATTAATATTTAAAACGGTCTATAAATATTCTATTCATATTAAAATATTTGATTAATGTAAATATTCTATTTTACCAGCTGACAAACTTAGATTGAAGGCGAGAAGTAGAAATAAAAATGAAGGTACTGTTGATAAAAATTTTAATGATTTAAAATGAAATCAATGTAATCTAAAATATTGAATCAAAAAGCTATTAACATGTTAACAATTAACATGAAATTGAGTAACTTTGCCAAAATCCTTAATTTTAAACAGCCTGTTTGCCTCACCAACAGTTTTGTGTATCAAAATTAAAGTAGAATTTTTTCACTTTAAACGAAGCAAACTGTTAAACGTATAGCCATCAGCTAATCGTATTGTATATGGAATTGTGATTATATAAACCTTTAAACTATAGCATTTGTAAATAATGTTAAAAGCTTATTTAGTGATAACAGTTCACAGCTTAAGAAGGAAATAACTTATTAGAAAATTATTATTATTCGTCCATATGCTCTTTCTATGGTTTGTTTTAAATCTTTCTAGGTAAATGTGAGAAAGGCCAACAGGAGGAGTCGAGTAAAGGAGGGAGTCAGTATGCAGCAAGTCCATATTTTAGCGAAGACAGGTATTGTCTCTTCGAGTTCTGCATCCTTTCGTGTCCCAATTTTTTTCTTTCTTTCTCATGCGAGGTCTTACATTCTCAAAACATGCAGATAAAAATATCATTTTGGCTTTGTATGCCATTCATTAGCCGACCAGTATTGTTCGTTACTAGTTGCGTTAATTTAAGAACTTGGCTTGGCTCCGCAAACCTTCAAGACCTATTTGATCCTATATTATTTAAATTTTAGAGTATTTAAGAATCCATTACCACAACCATCTTTGTTTCTTTCCTTTAGGAAGCTGGCATTGCAGCTTTGTCTCTGGGATTTCAGTGGAAGCTCATTGACAGAGCATTTAACCAAGTATGAACTTTTTGATAAGTACTACATTTATAATTTTGTTATTGCATGCCATTGCATTTCTCGTGTCAACTTATCCTTGATGCTGCTTTTTTTAGCTTCTTCTCGCGAATCTCTCAGAAATTCATAGCTGTTATCAACAATCTCTTCCCAATTAACAAGATGGAGAAAAAAAGATTTTTAATGGGGAAACTGTAAATTACACAAGAAGTCTAACATTTTGCGGATATGACTGATTCTTTGGCTCTGTGATATTGAACTTTTTGTGCCACTGTTGCAATTTATGCCACCGAAATGTTGTTTTCATATAACTTTCTACAAGCACCCTGCTCTAAATGTCGTCGTAAAAGGCCTAGCAAAATATGCATATGATTTATCTTGTTATTATTAAACTTGTTTTGAGACCTAGTTCGTTTCGACCAATGACAGGTTAGAACGAGCCGGTGAATACGAAAGGGCAGCAGCAACAGCATTGTTTAACAACCAAATGAGGCTGGCAATCAACATCCTAAGTGGGAGAAACACCCGCGAAAACAAGTCTGACAATGGGCCACGGGAAGGTCGGCCTAGCCAAGGTTACTTTTCTGTAATTTTTGCTGCACTAAGGGAAAAGCCTAACCCCGTAGCTATTCGAGGAACGTCTGGCGATAGACTTATATCATACTTGAAGAATCTGAAGTACTACATAGAAAGTCTTACCCAAAGCTCTCAGGAAAAAACCCCGGAATTCCTGAAGACCGTAACAGATAACTTGTCAAATGTTTTGATTTATTTAGAATATTCCTGCTTAGATTGGTAAATAAACCATAATATCAGGATTTTCCTTTCAACTGAAAAACTGAATTTTGTAATTGTCTAATTTTGTTTTTGGCCCTTTTTTACAGACTCGCCAATGAATCTTGTGGCAATGGCTCTATCAGGCTACTCAACAGAAAAACGCTCTCTTTGGCGAGAAATGTGTGGAGCACTCAGTCCTCAGGTTTGAGAATTTCATTATTGCTTTATCACAATTTTTATTGTTTGCTTTAAAGAAGAAACTTACGTAAACATTTTAGTGGTGATTTCTGAATAGTTAATTTAATCTAATGGTTTCTTGCGTGTATCTTGTATCGTTTTTCTGCTTCATTTGATTTCTTAGATGATAAAACTTCATCACATCGTATCGTTAGGAGCTTACCTAAATTGCCTACACACGTTGTTAATCGATTATTCTAGGTTTTGAATTTGCCCTCGCTACTACCCTCTGGTTTTTTCTGTTTGATTTCTGTATATTGCTTTCAGTTGCTTAATTTAATTTAAGTTATTTTCTTTAATCAGGGTTATAAATTCTAACTATAAAGACATATGAATATTACTGTGGCATAATGACAAATGTAACGATAAAGAGGAGGATTAGAGAAAATGTCTTATATTATACATAACTGTCCTAACGTCAGATTTTGAGATGATTACAGGAGCCAATTACAACCGTCAAACATGGAACTGAATGATGGCATTGCAGACTTTGGGCTTCTACCACATTTTGGCAAACAATAAGAATAGAAACCTGCTTGAAAGATCTGTATATTGCATAATTTCGGTTTTCTAACTTTTATAATGCAAGCCTATTTCATTGAGAATATTTATTCTGTAGTGGTACCATTTATAAAAAAGTTCATTTCGCAACACCCTTCTATCTTTCTTTTTATAGCTGAAAAATCCATATTTACGCGCTGTTTTTGCATTTCTTACGCAAGAGGATGACAATTTCAATTCAATACTGGTAATTAATTGTTTGATATTCCAACCTTTGTTTTATTTAGCTTTCTGTTTGTAATCAAATGAATTTTTTCGAAGCTTTCCTAGATTGAAGCAACTTTTTCATTGTAATTAGAAAATAGCTTAATTTGCTTTTTAAGTTTTTCTTAATCTTTCTTTTAAGCATTGAGCCGACATTTTGTTCCCAAAGATATTATTAATTTCACACAAAGTCTGATATAAATAGTTTTAATGCACGTTTTCGGAAATAATAAGCTACCAATTCTGTCAATAATCATATTGTGTCAAGAATTAAGTTGAAGGCCCATTTGTAAAATAATTTCGTTTTGTGTTGGTTTGCATTTATCTTGTTGTTCTCGTTGCGCAAATTACTCCGTTTTCTGATAATTTGATTTAATCTAACCTAGACTTTGTGGTGGGCAATAGATTCAATTTAACCTACATTTGTACAGCCTGTTTGCATGTAATTGTAGCCCAAATATTATAGAGATGCCAAAAACTGCAGATATCTAGCTTTCCTGAGACAAAGATCCTTATCCAGTTTCCCCGCACTCTGCAGAACACAAGACAAAACAGACGAAATGCTAGCTGGCTTTCGTTATAACAATGAGATAAGTTTTGAAATCTGTTTAATTTGCAGCGAGAACCTGGAATTCATTTAGAGGACCGTGTGGCATTTGCTTGTAAATACCTCCCAGATTCCACGGTATGAAGTCATTTATGCTTTATTCAGCTCAGAACACTGTTCAAATGCTTGCATTCAATATTTCAGGCATTGTTAAGGGAACCTGGTTCGAGATGAGAACCTAGCATTAACGATTTCTACCCATGATCCCTTTTTACTGCTCTCAAAACCTTATGTATATAGAATTATCACGCTTTATGCAGTAAAAAACTTGACTAGTTATAGCACTGTTGATGAGCTTTGTCTATAACATACCTGTTAGCAGGAATCCTTTTATATAGCATGACAGTCCAGCAATTGAAACCGCGGATTTTTCCTTCAAAATTTCAAAATCTGCAGTCGATACTAGTTACGGTGAATGGCAGCGGATTTTATTTGCTGAAAGATAAATTCTATACACAGTATATACATGTGTTTTTACCTTGAAATTGTTAGTACCTATCATTTTCTAGTTTCTCTCTGGCATCCCATCTTAATTTTTAATTGAAGGGGGTAACCTTATTGTTTTTTTCATAATTTTTTTAAGATTTGGAATATGTCCTAAAATATTTGATAAAATTTGTATGCATTTTACACTAATGTCTTTATCCTTTTTGAACCATTTATTACTCTTTCAAACAAACCAATGAGTTTATAAGAGAAATTCGGATAATTTAAAAACTTTGTGGGCAACTATTCGATATAGAAGTATTGATCATCTCCGTTCGTTTGTCTTTCCTTAATTGGTTCTTTTGAGAAATGAATACTGTTATGAAGTTTCGTCTTTTCCGTTAAAGCTTGTCACCTTTATTGACTCTTTAACTGCAACATTGGTCGAAGAAGGCTGCTTAGAAGGACTTTTATTGACTGGTTTGTGCTTTATTCTTACGTTTACTTTATGCCTTTTGATGGTATGTCAATCAAATGAATTCTTCTGTGCCACTTGCTGGTTACTTTTTTAGATGCATGAATCTGTTTTCGAATGGCATTCAATCGTGATATCGTTTGAAGCAATAACATCAAGAGCTCTGATTCCCCTGAGTATTTTTCATGATTTCCCCCAACTTTTACTTTAGTATTTCTGTAATGACATTGCTAGATTCTTCTTTTTGGATGAAACACTTTTTTTTCTCATTTTCATGTAGGGTACTTAGTTTATTTCTCGGGATTTTCTCTTCTGAACTGTGGATTTCATTTTTAGGGCTAACTTCTGATGGCTTGAATTTGTTGGAAAAATACGTCACAAAGGTAACTCGCAACATTATCGGAATTATTCACTGTGGTCTTACTAGATCCATAGTATTATGATCATGTATGATTTTTGTGCTTTGTACAGATACACCTCGTTGATATAATTGTGTTCCCGATCTTAATACTTATAGACAAATATGAAATGACCCGTCCTGCTCTAAAACTGTGCTAAATCAGTAAAAATTGTGGTTTATTTCAAATGGCCTTTCCTACTCATGAGAATCTACGAATGAGAATCTTATTATCTGAAAATATAACTTGTTCTCCCTCATGTTAACATAGGCTAGTCAAACATGACACGTCCAGTCTTTTTGGGATTACAGAATATTTCTTATCTCCCAATTTTTTCTTGTTTGCAAAAACTTTTTCATATTTGAGTAACTATTGGATATGTTGCCGATGCATTTTCATACTAAGAAAAAGAGAATGTTAGCTCAAAAGAGAATATTAGCTCAAACTTCATCCTGTTTGAAATCAAATGTTGTTTAAAACCCTGTATTTGGCCCTGTGTCTATAAATTGGAATGTTGCCGGTTATTTTGTTGTTGCTGGAAATTTCAGTACTTTTGACACTCAAGTTCTTTCTTTATTCATTTAGGGTAATCATAGGACTGTTATTATGTGTAGCTACACATTTGATCCTGCCTTTCTAATCCACCTTTCTCCGTCTCTTTTTATCACAGACTTCAGATGTACAAACTGCGAGTTTAATCATAGTAAACACAAAAGTATCAGAAACATTACGAGATCCCAGAGTCGTTTGCTGGCTGGACAGGTAACAATTTATGGTGCCCTTTTTGATGCAAAATGATCTTTTCAAACAATTGTTATTTTCAGATGAGTGTTCACTTGCTTTCACCAATGCACATCATGCACAGTTTTGAATGGAAAATGGGACGTACCCTATTTCATTCTACCATTGAGGTTATTGGACGGTATACACAATGTGTTGTTTAGTAAAAAAATTATTAAACCAGGTAGATAACGCTAATTTTTCCACTTCTAGCTATCGAGACATTTTGGATACCTGGCGCTTGTGGCATCAGAGGTATGTGGAACTTAAGATACGTGCTATTTCTCAGAATGAAGTTTTGAGAGCGAGTGTCTTCTTCGAAGGAAACGTTGTCTTTTTGTTAAATGTTCTTAGATGTAAAAGGAACTGGATGTATATGCTATTAAGTACCTTTTATTTTTCTACCGTCGTTACGTCAACAGTAGTTTCATGTCAATGGGATGCCTTTAAAGAATTACAAGAGGGAATGTTCCTAAAGAAAATACATATGCGCTGCCATTGTTTTTTTAGGCCCGTCTCTCCAAGGCAAATGAAAACCCTAGTCTGGAATGTAGCTTACTAGTTATGTTATCGACAGTCACGTGATCTTTTATTTGGACTATACTGTGACCAAGGATTCCATTTCCTGGCTTCACTTCATAAAAAATAAGATTGTTGAAACAGAACAGAGATTGTGCTATACTAATGGAGTATAAATTTATTTTATTTCTAGAGCAAAATTGGATGCGTTTATTTACGGCGCTGAGTCTGGCAAGAAGGTGCCTCACCAAATTTGTATCAGCTGTAATTATTGCGGGAAACCTGTTTCGGCGAACCTTTTTTCATCTGGAGGTAGGAGCTAGTATGAAACGTATATTTTTCTGTTACATTGTGTCTTTTCACATTTTCATGGATTTTCTAAAATGATGAGGCAGTCAATTAGGGTTACACTCATTTTATAAACATCTACTTCATGGTGGCTAGAGGATATACTGTTTATTGAATTTAAAAGCATTTTTCAGCAGACCTCCATTTAAATTTAGCTATGCTACTCAGTGAGAGAGACCCGATGTAATTTTGTTTCTACTATGAGAGATGCTTAACAATATACCACCCATTACAATATTTGGATTTGTTGAGCTTATATTGATATGATATAATCATATAGTAATATTTGCTAACAACAAGTCATAGATACTCGATCACTATTATTGATATCATTAAAGTATAATTTATTGAAATTTCGTTATTCATCAACCTCCATACCCTGTGTTAGTACTTTTTACTTGTAAAACTTCAAAGCTGTTCACATCTGGCAAATTTATTCGTCAAAATAAATTTTTCAGTCATCGACAGCCAATGAGGTATATTAACATTTTATCTGCATGTCCAACTTGTGAAAGTTCGCCCTGATCGCAGCAGCGGTCATTTGGTATTGTTATCATATTTCCCATCAGTCAATAGTGGTGATCTTTTTTACACAGTACCGGACCAATTCGGATCATTACAAAAATTAGCATGAATAGCCATTGGGTTTATGCTGCACTTGCTCTGAATGCACTTGCAGCATATTTGCAACGCCATCTCTGCAGAATGTAATGCTATTCGGAAAGTGAATTAAACATTTGACCCGTTCAAGTATATGTCTGAATATGCAGTTTGAAAAATCTGGATCTGCACTAAACTTAAAAGGTTTCAGTTAAAGTGTAAGAAAAGGGTTTCGATTGTGGTTTGTTTTGTTGACCTAGAGAAAGAACCTAGAGATTAGTTTTGCACTTATCGCTGTTTTCTTGGTTTATAGGTATGTTCAGATCTTCAAGATATGCAGGGATGTCATCAAGTAAACCAAAGGTATGAGGGACTCTTGTTAGATTTTGCACAGTTAGCGAGACATCGGCCAATATTTCTTGCTACAACACTGGTCCAATGGCACTGAAAATCAAAATTTGAGTTCAGTGCAGAGAAAGTGAGCGATCAGAGAATTTTGAATTTGGTCTTCAAAATGAAATTAATTTTTTGTTTTAAAATATATGCTTGGATATTTTTGTATTGCGTTTCTCTCGCTTATCGGGTTTTTGTGTATTTTAGGTTATGGCTTGCCCTAGCTGCAGAAGACCCCTTCCCCGTTGTGCTGTTTGCCTTATCAATATGGGCACTTCTTCATCTCATATGCAGCGACAAAGTGAGTCTTCTTAAACGATACAATACAATGCACAGACAATAATTACCTTGTGCATAAAAGTATAAATCATTCATCCACGTACAAATCGTGTCGAATCAGATTCGCAACTGGTTAAAGTGAAAAATGGAATTAAAAATCGTATACATTTGTAAAGGCCAAGTTAATTAATGCACCTCTACCCGGCCTAAAAAGAAAAAAACTCTTTCGGACAACATACACATATCTACAACGAGGTATAACTTTAGGTGTCTACTGTGTCTACTGTCTATAGGTTTTTTAGGTTTCTTAACATTGTTTGCCATTAATCTTAGCTGGAACGAAACCAAAAACAGACTTTCAGCACAACCCCTTTGACAACTGGTTCACGTGGTGTCAGAACTGCAAGCATGGAGGACATGCAGTGCATCTAATCGATTGGTTCAAGTATGCATTACTTTTCGTTATTTTTGAACTGGCTCTTATATCACCTTTATTGCAGATGGCATTCGTGAATCACCGAGCAGAAACAAATTAAAATTCGTCTTTAATCTCGGTCTTACAAAGCCAGCAGCCGGTTCATAATGGAACCTAGTAAAGAAGCATTGAAAATGGGAGAACAGAACAGCGTGGGTGGGGGTCAACCAGACATTATAAGAACTACCCAAAACATTTCAATTCACTCATCTGAGTAAAGGGACAAAATTTCGTAAAGAAACCCAAACTAACGAATTCTTACTTTTCTATTATTCCCAACGGCACCTTAACACCCAAATTTGAATAATATAATTCAAGTAAAAAGACGTTCTATTACATATCTTGTGAAAATGATCGAGCTTTGCCTTTAATGCTAATGGAATTGCCCTTGAATTGTTGTAACTGTGAAATTCTTCCAAATCCACACAATGCGTAGCCTGCGTCACAGACCATATTCTACTTCAGAACTGGGTCTGCGAGGCAGGGTACTCATGGCGAGAATTTAATTTGTTCTTTGTGTCCTTAGGGAGGAAACAGAATGTCCTGTGACTGGATGCCCATGCCGTTGCAATTCCCAAGATGGCGTTTGTCAGCTATCAAACAAAGAAGTTCAGAACACAAATGAATAACTTTGCTGTGATTGCTGTTCTAAAATAAACAACTTTCTGTAATTACCACCAAGCTAGGTTTTTGTTTGAGGGCAAGAGTCGTAGGCTGGGCAGGGCTGGTGCTAGAATTTGCAGAAGTTTTCAAGTTGGCTTAATCCTTCCTAGAAAGTTCTTGGTATGCGCTTGTTTTCTTTTCATTACAGTTTTCGTTTTATGTCATTTTAGCTACTTCTGAAAAGAATCGCTCTTGATTTATGTAGAACCAATTAATCTAAGAAGTACCGGAATCGTTTGCTGTCTTTTTTCCACGTGTACTGGGCACCTCTGAGAATAAAGTGCTGAATTTTTAAAAACATGAAATTGTAATACCATTATTTTATCACCTAATTTATATAGAAAATTCTGGAATTTATCCTTAAATTTTGCTTGTTAGAATAGTTAGAAATTTTTGATTACATTCCAGCTATTTAAGAATAGTAAGTATATTTCGTACAACTTTGCGCTGCACTGTGAATTCATAAAAAGACCCGCTCGTTTTTGTTAATAAAAGAATAGCAATACGATCTGTAAAATGTGACGATGAATTTCAATTTGTACATCTATCCAGAGACTTTCATGGTATTTGCAGTAATTTCTATTTTATCCGAGTGTTACCCATCGAATAAGCACACCTTGTGTTTCTATGGTACAATAAATTTGAAAATGGCTTTGAAAAAGGCAAACATACGAAAAGCTTTTTCGAGGATACTCCTCAGAATATAGAACGTCAGAATTATGGTCTGAAAGAACACGATGAAAAACATATTCCCAGTTCTGGATCGAAACACCATATCTAGTCTATTTAACGCCCTCTTCTTTTTTAACGTCCCTTTAAAAGTGAAAAAAGTTAATAAACGCCCACTTCCTTTTTATCGCCCCTTTTCTATTTAACGCCCTTTATAAAAATGTTTGATAAATTATTGTTTGGTTGTTTTGAGGTTGTTCTATTTTCTCCGTTGTATATTTTTTCTGAGATTCTTGGAAGAAATTCAGAGGATAAGGTACACAAATTTGCTTTCGGGAATTTTTAATTTAACGCCCACTTCCTAATTAACGCCCTTTCTAATTACATCCGCCCTAAAAATTAACAAATTAAATTAACGCCCCGTTAAATAGATCAAATACGGTAGGCCAATCAGAAAACGCAAGCACAAGACCGGTAAAGCTGCCCAATCTGTGCCGCATGACTATAGAAAAATTACCACTGGAGTCCAAGAGAGATAACGAACTCCTTCTGTCTAAATAATAGCGGCTTTTTCGTTCTGTACCCCCACCAAAAAAATTGTACAATAAATTATAAGGCCTACCCCTTTAAAAAAATATAAAGAGCCAAATAGACAAACAGAGAAATAGTAAACACATCCAGTCAACAGCCTAGAGAAAAATAATTTGCCAAAGTTCCTGGAAGTATCAATTAAAAATAGCATATTACAAATTAATGCGACTTTATCCGGTTAATTTGAACGCAAATACATTTATGTCTGGTTTACAATTGAAAAAGGTTTTTCAAAGATTGGTTTTGATACCAGTTCAAGATCATCGTCTCTGAGTCTTTCCTTGTTTTCTTTTTCCAGAGAACAAATGTTTTGGCATCTTCGATTGAATTTTTCTGTCAGCCTCTCCTATAATACAAGCCATTTGAAATATTACATCTACAAAAAGTAATATTGCCTACAAATGAAAATATATAATTCAGCACGACTTCTTACATGTATACCTAATAAAAACTAGTGCAGTTTGAAGAGGAATTTTTCCCTTGCCAAGAAATTTACTTTGTTTTGACTCCATTTTAGGTTAATTTAAAAAAGACCTCCATAAAAATGCTTTTTTTTCATATTTATCTATATCTATCTTATCTATAAAGGAATGTTTTATAAATTAAAACGAGAGGAAAAGTTTTGAAAAGAAAAACACTTACCTGCTTTGCCAAATTGGTTTAACTTTCTTTGCGATACCTTGGCCAATTTCCGTACTTTAGCACGCTTCTAAAAGAGAAAAAATGGTTAAATTAATGTTTAAGGTTTTTAAATCGTCATTTCAAGATAAAAATAAAACAATATAAGGCATGTGGGCATAACGATTCCCGGAAGAGTTAGAAGACAATTTTGTTACCTTAGGATCTGGAATGCCAGATTGGTCTCGAGGCACTTTAGATGAGCTATGTGCACGGGACATACTGGCCTGGACGCTTGCTTCATGTTTCCGCTTTCTGTTCTTACGACTCAGGGATCGCGCTCGACTGGAGTCGGTGTTCTAAAAGAAAACATTATGCGGTAGATAGAAATACGATTAAATTGAGGTAACAGAAAAACCAATAGATTAATAAAAACTTAAAACGCTCAAAGAAAATGCTCTATCCGTAAACCATAATAAAAATATCTTAATTGAAGTGCCAAAGATGCCTCAAATTTTCAAAACATACCTAGTATTATGACTATCAGTCAAACTAGAGAGTAGACAGGTTTTTAAAAGGAAGAAGACAAGGACGAAAGTATCTCAAACTCTATTTGGAATTTCCATGGCAAAAAATTGAAACATTGGGATACCAAATACAAAATGGGTTCTTTTTCTTTCAATAAAATTTTATAAATGATATTTTCAAAAATTGCTGATTGTTTATTTAAAATCCATACCATCATATTTATATCTCCATCAAGGTTGTATTCCATATCATCATCAAAATCGTCATCGGGTTTTTTCCGAGTTTTCCCGAACTTATCAAGCTATAAAGAGAAACGAAAGATTTCTATACAACTGACCACTGACTAATCGAGGGAAAACAGTTTATATAAAAACGTTTAGTAACCTAATAGGTGCTGAAAAGGGAACAAAAGTTATTTTATATATACCGTTGATGAGTAAGATATTTATACTTTAGATGATGTAGACATTATATTTCTATTTGATATATATTAAAGATGTAACCGAGATCGTGTAGGTGTATCATGTCAAAGAGAAATAATTCTTTTATTTTGAACATACTTTGAGGGAAGCTTTTCTTGGAAGGGTCGGGTAATTTCTCCTTTTCTTCTCTCTGTTCTCTTGGACTCTGATCTTTTTCTTTTTTCTGATTCTGAAATTGAAATGGGAAGGATTTTGAGACATCTTTAATTTCATATATGATAAAAAGAAAAACTTTCAACAAAAACTGTCCCCGCTTAAATTTATTGAGAAAGGTTTCTCTGAAAATAGAGCAATCATCATTGGAATACAATTATCAATCATACGACCAAATAATAACAAAATAACCTAAATAGACTCTTGACATGTTAAAAATATCCGATTTCAAATGTTCTTAGGCTAATTAAGCCCCTACAAAACCAATGTGGCAAACCCTTTACTTAGTAACTTTGAAAAATCAAGGAAACTTTAACCAAAAGTTGTGAATCTAGAAACTGAAGTGGCATCCACGGTTTTTTTACGAATAATCGCCATGCAAAGAATACAGCTCTCAATTTTTTCTACTAACCTAGAATGCAACTCATTAGGTAATACATATAGGTAACACGTGATTGAAAAGGTTGCTTTACATACTCTCCAGCGAGTTTCTGCGTTTCTTCTTCTTCAGAATTCAAATCGTCAATGTCCGAGTCATAAACTCCAGCAGCTTCCCTCAGTTCTTCTTCTCTTTCAAGTTCATCCAATTTCGCAAGAATTTCCGGGTCAATAAAATCGGCGATGTTCTTCCCATTAACAAGTTCTGGAATAACGTCATACTTTTCTTCCGGTTGCAAAACATAAAGTTTTCTATCATCGAATTTGTACTCGTCACCGAGTTCCTTTTCATAGTCCTTCTGAAGCTTCTTGTACTGTTTATCAACATCCATGCTTTTGCCTTGAAGCACAATCAATAATTGCATAATTAAGAAAACAAATTGAATTTTCCTCATTTTTAACGAAAAATGGCAAAAAAGCTAATGTTAACCTTTCACTAACATTAATGTTAACTAATGTTAACATTAATGCTAATGTTAACGGTGTTGTGTTAACCTTTCACTTTTATCCCGTGTAGTTAAATGGTAATTTTTGAGGATTTTATAAACAGTTCCACTATTTCCACGAAAGTTGACAGCATAAGTTTTCAGGCATAAAGGCAAATAAATAAGAGGTTTAAGGCATCAATTAAAAACAAGCTACAGTACCTTTCTTTAATGCACCTTCGGGAATACAAGCTGGCCTGTCTTTGTTGTCTCGTGGCTTTGGCACCGCAACATGCAGCCTATTCACGATATCTCCCATCTTTTTGCTTTTCATTTTCACCTCTACTCTATGGGCAAGAAGTCTCTCGCAAGCATCTGTTTTCACCTGCATCACACCTTCTTCAGTTACATTGCTCATTGGTATCACAGAAACACCTTGAAATAACGTTGTTTTTTGTTTAAATGTTTCTAAACATAAAAACTTGGATCTGATGGCATCTTACCGTTAAACATTATCTAATCATGAAACTCACAATGAATTACTACAGACGGAATTTTTTTTAGAAAAAGAGGCCTAAATAAAAGAAGTTGTGTCACTAAACTAAAATGCATTCTTGCAATATCTGACTCATTCTCAAACGTATCTGGTATAGCTTGCTGTTGTTGATCTTTTAAAATAGATACCTTTGCCTTCCTTCTAAACATGCTAAAAGCCAAGATCATGGCGTTTTTTGTATGGTTTCAAGTATGTTTTAAAACTATTGTGGGGGGGGGGCTAGAGCCCCCATAGCCCCCGCTTCCGCGGTCTCTGCATGTGGTAAGTTAATAGTCAGAGGGTTATAAGAGTGCTCATATGACATCATCAGTGCAAAAGACGTTCTCATCTCTATGCATGAACAAAAATCCCATATATTTTTACTACTAAAAAGAGGTACCTAATAAAAGCTTAAATGGTGGCTTAAATCATTTTCTATTGAAACTTACCGTCCTCATCGAGAACTTCTAGTAACTTCTTTTTCTCTTCTGATAGCTCATCAACTCCAACAATGTCAATTTTATTCAAACAGACAATGATTGGTTTGTTTGTGAACAACGGTTTTATGTTGTTGAATAAGGCAATTTGCTCTTCGATAGAATGGTTACACTGCTCTGAGAGGTCCATGACATATAAAACTGCTGCCCTAATGTGAGCAAGAGCTGTGATGGCCTGAATAAAGGAAAACAGTATGCAAAACAGTTTCTAAATGAAGATAATTTTTTAAAAAATAAAAGTTCTGTCATTACATATTCATAAAATTTACAAATAGTTTGTAAAAATTTATAAAAGTTTATAAAAATTTAAATTTAAATGAAGCATTTAAGAAGTAGGGAGCCAGTAATATAGTTTAATTCAGCTCTGCTTGAAATTTGCAATCTTTTTGAAGTACCAAATTTGGAAAATGGTTTTGAAAAAGCAAAATATTTTAAAACACACTGAAGCACAATCTAACTAGAAAAGTTATCTGGTTAACTGTTTCTTTACCTGCATTTCAATTGTATTTCTTTCTTCCAGGGAATGATCAAGAATACCAGGTGTGTCAATAACTTGCCACCTTAAGTATTTGTAATCCATGTGTCCAACATAAAGTGACTTTGTAGTGAAGGCATATGGCTGTACCTCAACATCAGCTCTTGTTACTTTATTCATGAAACTTGACTTTCCAACATTAGGGAACCTGTCAGTGAAATAAAAAACAAACATTCCAATGTCGGCTGAGCACTTCATACAATTTTGCTAAGACTACTAACAGAAATATAATTCATTAATATTAGGAATTTTCAAGGCAAAATTTGTTGTCTGATAAAACATGTATTTTCCTGCAGCCCTGCTGATGGGTAAAATTACTCCTTTCCCATTCTTGTTTCCAAGAAATTGTAAACAGTCTACATTCAGTAATATAAAGATCTTAGATAGGTGTGACATCCTTGTTACCCTATATCTTGACACTATGTGTTGGCTGATAATGAATAACAAATACCATTAGTTTATAATCAACACAATAGTGACCATACTTACCCACACATGAGGAGAGTTCTGGTGTTTGGATCTATAGAGGGTAATCTTGACAAGTGTTGCCTTACTAGAAAGAATTCAATAAAATTTATTTTGTACTGAAAGCTGAAAACTGAAACAATTTGTGAACAATTAAAACAAAAAATCATAGCAAAGAGTTAAACAGCAAAAGCAAAAATATTCTTTCTTAATTGACCAATCTCAATTTATTTCATTCAATAGGTTTACTAGGCGATATTGATCTACAGATCTTGGATAAATACCTTGCTCCAAATATTGTAAGCTTTGATTTTGTCTTTTCATTATTGTACACATTCTGTAGGAGAGAATTAAAAAGTGATTGAGGCATAATTAGATTCATTGAACTTGAAATAGCCTTATGAATAGCTATGCACTTCAAATGAAACAGGGCAATGATATTTATACTTTTTTAATGCAACTAAAATTCTTTACAAGTCCAACAGTTGTCTAAACCTGTGTCGTTCATTTCTGGATATTATGGTAGAGCAAAAGAAATTAAGTAAATGAAACTCAAAGTTACTTTTAATATATAACATGCATTTAGAGTAATAAACATGATATGTAAGATAACATATAACAATAGGTAATAAATGTAATACTGAAAGGGACTAAAATTTGTGTTTTCTTATTCACTGAAAGGCAAACAAACCTTCCGAGTGCAGCTTTTTTCAGTTGCTTGCATCTATACAGTGAATCACCATATTTCATCAGCCTTGTGTAATCCTTGGCAATACTAGAAAAAAGACCAAAATTGTTCAAATAGCACCAACAATAAAAATTATTAGTTTCAAAGCCCACCAAATACAAATTTTGACATAACAAAAAAGCATATCAATCGAAAAGGTCATTATGTTATTTTTGGTGCTACCCAAATAAGCCTGCACACAAAGAGGGCAACAGGGGCAAAGCACCAACAAAGGGTAAAACAATGTTAAAACAAAGAAAAATGCTCAAATTCCTGAGGGCAAGGGAAGCCACTGCCCCTGCTGCCCCCTGGCACAGACGGCCTTGTGCTACCTACTTGTCAATCAAATGTCTTGCTGTGTTAATCTGTCCAAGAGCAAGCTTGTAATGATCTTTGTCATACAGAATGTTGAGGAGATCACTGTAAAATGGATGGATGTCCTAGAACAGATTGATTAGATCAGGTCAGGTATACATTAAAATAATTTATTTGCCAAAAGTTTAAAGCTTCCAATGTTATAACATGTATTATGATAAAATGTATTATAATGAAATGAAAAAAAATATGATTGATATTCTGTCTACAATATTAGCAAATAATTTTTTTGGTATAGAAATAAAAACGGCTTGAAAAAAGCAAACATCTATGATAAACTTAAGCTTTTTGTCTGACGTTCCTCGGAGCATAAAATTTTAGAATATACAGCAAAAACTCCAGGCCTCTGAAATTATATACCCAATTGTTGATTGATATAGGCCAATTAGAAAAGCAAGTACAGTTGTCAAATCAGTGCCCTTTGTATATGCAAAAAAGTAGCAGGATTGCTCTGGAGCTTCTGGAAAGTATTAGACAAAAAGATTTAATGCCTCATTTTTAAAAGCTATATTCAATAAAAATGACTCCACTTATATCATTTAGTTACTTGAGTTAAAGAAATGCAACTCCATAAAAAAAAATTCTTTAATGTAACTATCATTTAAATGTGACCATTGGCTCATTGATACAGTGGTTATGTGTGGATAATGCTAAAGAAAATAACAATCCTTAGAAAAAACTGTTTCATCATTCAAAAATAAAGTTAAATCTACCTCAAGTCTTGGAAAATCTGTAATTATTTGAGTTAGCTTGTCATGGTAGTTTTGCTGAGTGAACTTGATCTTTTTAGTATAAAACTGTCTGATCCTTGAAATTTTGTAATGTCTAAAGAAACAAAAAAATCAGTAGCATCATATAATATAACAATAGCAATATAAAATAACAAAAGGTATGAGTCCTTGTTGCCCCAAGTACAAATAGATATATCTTCCCGTTGAAGATAATATACTTCTATAGGTATCCTGAATTTCATAAAATTTTCAAAGAGAACAAAAGTAAGATTTTTATCTGCATACTGTTGTTTGAAGAAGGACTAGGCTCTGCTTATAAGATTACTGTGGTACTTAAACAATCAAAATGAACAATGATTGACTTAACACTTAACGGTAATATTATTCAGAGAATACATTATTGTGCTAAATGAATTGGTATCATAGAGTAATCAAAAATAATGTTCAGTCATCAACTATCAGCCTTAAGTCTATTTTGAAAACATGAACCTTAAAAACAGAGGAACCCTTTGATAAATTTATAAGCAAACTTACTTATGAACAACTGTTGGTGTCTTTCGTTGAGTTTTTGACAAAATTATGTCAATAAAATCCTAGAACAAGTAAGATTAATTTGAGTAAAAAGGCGTTTATATAAGACTCGTGATTTCCCCCATCATTGCAGCTTCTCTCAGAAACTATTTATAATGATACACATTGGTAGCAATTTGTAACAATATCTTGACTGTTACCCAAGCTGCAAAACTTACATTTACTACATGGGTCTAAACTTGTAGCTCAATCATTCTCACTGGCATTTCAACAACAGCTTAAGCCTTTGGTAAAACAAAATTTTGATATTTCTTAGCTTCTTGACTTTTGACGATCGTTATTTTGCTACTTCAGCCAAAAAACTTCTTCACAGGATGATTCATATCCTGATCAGATTCTGCATTGTTGTGGTGAATTTTACTTGTTGTGTTGTGTTTTCTGTGGAGCACTCGGACATAACTGTCAGACTACAATACAAGTCGCACGAAGAGGATACTTACGAAGAAACTTGATAGGACATCAGATTGTCACTTTACTTTACGGCAGTCTTTAAAAATTGCAAAGGAATCTTGATATTCCAACGATTTTTAGCAACGGTTCGTCAATTACAGTAAAAAGTAAACGATTTGGAGGAACAGAAAAATAAATTTTATGGAAAAACAAAAACCCACCAAAATTGAAAAATCTAATTGGCCAAAGTGTGTAATAGAGATCAGTCAGTGTAAAGATGTTACCAGGATTTTGTTTTAAAAATATAAAGTTCTGTATTACCTTTGAGGTCGGAACGACCTGGATCTTCTTAAAGTTGTACTGTGTGGCCATTTTCAATCCTTCTCTACGTTGGCCATGGGAAAAGGAATTCTCTAAACATGTGCAAAGAACGAGGCCATTTTTAACGAGGTCAAATCATCATGGCAGACATCACCTGAACGAGGTCACTTCAGGATGCTAGCAAAATTAATAAAAAATTAACAAGAGTCAAAAGGTCGAAGATGAGCAGTTCTTCCCTTGTATCCCAAGCATTCATTGCTACATCTAAAGGTATTCTGCATAGATTCTTTTATAGAACATTTGAACCTATTAGTATTTTTGTGAAATTTTACTCCTTTTCAACCTGCTTTGGTTGTGTAAGTGTGATTGCAACTTTTGACGGCCAGGTAAAAACTATCAAATAAAACGCCAAAAGCAATGGAAAAGTACGTTTTTAGACTAATAACACTAATAAAGCTGTAAGCTACCCCTGCGTGGAATTAATGAAGCTTTATGACCACTATCAGGTCAAAAACGGGCTAATTTTTCAGCAAATAACCGCACAAACTGGGGCAATTAATGTCTTCTCAAATGAGGTAGATTTGGTTTGATAAATGATTTTGGAGTCTTCTTGACCAAAACCAACCGAAAAAGGTAATAACCAAAGGTCCTTTCACCCAGTTTCAAGGAAAGGGAAGAATTTCAGTATCTAATGGTGTTGGGGCTTCGTTACCCGTTAGGTTGCATTATTTTTTTCAGATATCTCATAGTTTTTTTAAAAAGCTTGATAAATTAAATTTGATAATCTTATTTCTTCACTGTAGATATGTGTTAGCCTTTTTCTGAACTGCAATTTTTTTATCTGTATTCTTTTTTGTTATCTGTTCTAGCAAATTTTTAGACTATAATTTCTTCCATAGGAGACAATGCCAGTGAATGGCCTGAAGATGCACAGATTTACCAACCTCTTCTAGGTAGGTCGGTATTTATTAACCTATATTTTAATTAACCGAATTTCAATGAGTTCAAACATAATAGGGAGGTAAAATGCAGCATGGAAAGGAACTGGTCACCCTACCACACATTGCTCTGACCCAGGATTATGTGCCCCCAACAGCATATTCCCCAACAATTGATATCAAATATGGGACTAACCTTTACCTTTTACTGGGTAGGTGGCGTGTAATTGTATTTTACAGGGTTGTATTGGAGAAAAATATTTATGTTTGGTATAGGTAAATTCATACTTAAATGTTGAATGTAGAGTTAGAAAAAAGGTTGATTAAAACACCATTCTTTATTCTTTGTTTCTTTTGAAATGGCTGTCCAGGTAGTTAGTATTGGTGTGGTCTCAGGTTTTTGTGGCTTACCGATTGAGTAACATATTGTGATCTTCTTTACAAAGATGACGATAAACCTTATTTTAATGAATCAAAAAGCTCTACCCAAACTGTTGTTTCTGCTTCCTCTGTTAATTCAAAGTAAACTTTTTCAGGTTAACACGATAGTTTTCAGAGCCTGTAGGGAAATAAGTATCAATCTATATTTGTTTGAGAAAAAAACCTTATTTTTCTTATTATTTGATAACTATTTAGTAATGCAGAAAACCTGTTGCTTGCTATAACCTTAATGCTTTGAGAACATAAGAACAGATGTTAAGAATTTTAAATTCTCTTAGGTCAAATGACTTTACCTGAGCAAGCAAAATGCTATGGAATTGAGGTAAGTTTGTTGAAAATGTTTTTGTTGAAGACACAACTTTTATGGTGTGAATTTATATTGACAGGAATAATCTATCCCATTTTTAATAGTTCAATATGAGATTTCAATATAAGACCCATGGTTGTATTTTGAAAAAGATTTTCTTGTTTGAATTAAAGGACCAAGGGGCATTTGGAACAAGTTTTTATGGGAGTGAAATTATTTGATTAATTGTAGTTGACATTACAATACATGTTATTATGTTTGCTCATTATCACTTTGTAGGCTCTTCTCAGACTTCAAAACCTGAAATATGATTTGGTGATGAGATCAAATGCAGAATATATTTCTCCATCAGGTATTAATGAAAATTACTGTTTCCCAGTCTCTCTCTAAGTGCATGTTGGCATTTAATACTTTTGTGTGTAGAAAAGAGAAGCTGTAAATTGCCGCTTTGTAGCCTTATGACTGCAAAATTCAAAACATTTTTTGACTTGTATTAATGACTTTAATTCAGTCTGAAAATATATTTCAAATAAAACATTGTTAGAAAAACTAGTCCTTGAAACTACTAATGTGGAAGCCAGTTGTATTGTTACAGCAAGTTTATATTTAGATATCTTTAATGACAGGAAAGGTACCCTTATTGCGAATAGATGATGAGGTAGTTTCAGAAGAGTCAATTCTTTCTTGGCTGCAGAAGAAGGTGAATGAAATAAAATATTTCAATGAATGTTTTTTATATTGAATAGACTTATTGCCTTGAAATTTTTCAAGTAGGAATGATGGTAAGTTTTTGAAATTCCATTCACCCTTATTAGTATTTTGAAATTCCAGTCCAAGCTATGCTGAATCTATTATTTTTGTTAGGAATTTCACCAATGATCTCTTTATTCCTTTTACCCAGTCTGTTTGGTACTAGGGAGGTACAGGAAAATTAGCCACCTTTGCTAAACTCCTATGGTTAACAAAACAACATCTGTGATCAATTATGAAAGTATACATAAATGTGATAATCAATCTGTGATTCTATGCTCTGTTATAAATCTTGTTTTGGATAGGTTACAAATTGTGTATTATATCCAATATGTTTGATAAAAACTACTTCAAAGTAATTTTTGTGAGGGGGCTAGCTTCCATTTTTTTAAATAATCTAGCAAAAGCCAAAACCTATTATTACTCTATGGAAACTGGATAATGAAATAACTGATATAATTTAGTTTATTAGAATAAGAAATGATATGATTTTTTGAACAGGGATTCTCTCTGATGAATCATTTACCTGACAGTCAAAAGCTACAAGTAAAGGCCTTAATTTCTCTGTTTGAAACAGTACTTGTGCCTGCAGAGGTATGATTGCATTCTTTTGAAATTTTCATTAATAAATATTTCAATTTCTATTTCAATTGCTAGGCTTTATCTGTAGCTGATCTAGACATTTCTACTTCTTTTTCGCAACTAGATGTTTCTAACCTTAACTGGAACTCTCACATTTCTTCTTTTCTTAATCATTCATCTTACAAACTTTGCTTCCTTTCTAGAGCACGTATTCTTCTCACCATCATAACTTTTAACAATTTATTAGTCCCAAATCTGTCCTTTCCTAGAGTATTGTTTTTGTATTTGGGATTGTGTCCTAAACCTTCCCTGTGTCTCCATGACAAAATCCAACCCAAAGCCATTCGCCTCATCATCAATTGCAACCCCTAAAAAGTCTCTCCAACTTCTCTCTCATTGATGCTGTGTTGTCAGTATTTTGATTTTATAAAGATTTTAACATGGAAATTGCTCTCAGGAGATCAGAGATATGACCCCTAACCACTTAGACATGGACATAATACCAAAAACTCTTCTAGTGATCACCTTTTTCAAGTCTCTTTGCCTTATTCGTGAACTCTTTTCCACAACACGTCCTTCCAACCAAGATCTTGTAAAATTTTGAGCACTTTTCCTTCTTCCTGCCCCCAAGACCCTTGTTTCCTGTCTATTTTCAAAAATTAAACTAAAAAGCTTAATCTTTCCTTCCTCTCTTCTAAACCCCTCCCTTGTTTCCTTTGTTACTACTTTGCTTTGGGCCTTATCCTAACATTATTAACAAAAAATTATTTGATTATCAATTGTTGCAAATAATTATGGTGCTTATTTATTGTCTTTTTTACACTTTGTTCTTATTTATAGTTGTATTGCACTTGGCTTGACACTGGAAATACCAAAGAGGTACTAACTAGAATAACTATTCCCTGTTCAGCCAGACCTCCAAGTAAATTTAAATGAGAAGGAATGAGGTTTATTTTTCAATCAACTGTGATCACCCATTTGAAAACCTTTATCATCTTATTATCATGGTAAAATCATATTTTATAATGTACAAAAGAATACTCAATTCTGAAAGAAAAGCAAAAACAGTTATGTGCCTTAACTATTTGCTTTTGACTAGAAGGGCTGTTAAAACGTGGTGCTCACAACAAAAGACTTTCTAGATTTCAAGAGTGCTCTTTCTACTTCACCACACATTCTTCACCACACTTAAAATCTGTAACAAATAATTATGCTAAGGGTGTAAATTCCACTATTTGTTCGCCAATGTTATTTAATTTTCATTAGAGGTATTGTCTATTGTAAAGCGTTGCTTCATTTTACTTAATTTGAATTTCAATAAGAATTTTAGGATTTCCCCATTTTAGACAAAGGCTACATATGGATCTGTGTATCCCCAGCCATTAAAATATCTACTTACACATAAAAAGGAAGCAGCAGTCAAATCATTATTGAAGGCAAGGGGATGGGATAAAAAGACAAAGGAAGATGTAAGTTGATATCAGTTGAATTAGTTTTGTGTAGATTTTTATACAACCAGGTAGAAAGTCATTAAACATTAGCTGTATGTGTTTTGTGTATTTTCAACTCAAAATATCTGTCAAACGATGATGATGAACAGAGACAAATTTATCTGCAGTGTGGGGGGTTACAATTTCCTCTCCCCCCTAAATAATTTTTTGTTCTTCATTAAATTCAAGTACATTTGATCTTCTTCGCTCCTCTGCATGTTACTATTTCAACCTGTTAATTGGGAAACTGAAGCCAGTGAGAACCAACTCAACATTACGATTATGTTCTCAAATGAAAGTATAGTAGCCAATGCCTAATTTTTTTATTTTATGTTGCTTTAGACTGTTATTATTAAGATATTATTCAGATGATGTTTCAAGGTTGGTGATAAAATGAGGGTTTAAAAAAGAGCCAACTTTCAAAATAAATGGAATATTTTTAAATTTTTATTTGCGCTACAGTGTAGGAAATTTGTTCAAGAATGACAACTCAATAGTTAGTGAACAGGGGAGAAGGTCCCCTTCATTTTCGACTTCACTTGGCACCCCCCTAAGAAATTTTTCTAGCACCGTCCCTGTTATGATCAAGTATTTCTGTATAGAAAATTTTGTTTCAATTATTTTATATACAAAATTTTTAGGTTAAAATTTTGTGCTGGTTTCCAAGTGGGTTGTACAATGATTTTCCATATCTTCTTTCTTTATACCACCTTATTCAAAAAACGTTTTGCACTACTTTGTGTATGTTTGATAAAAAACTTAGAACCCCGGTCAAGCGAACTTAACATTTCACTGAGCAACGCTCAGCATGCCTGCTCAGTGAAAAGTTCAGTTTATTTGACCATAGCTGTGCTCAGCGATGCTCAGTCTTGCTCAGTTCTGCTCAGAGATGTTTGACAGCGATAAAAAATGTTGAGAGAGTCGTTAAACATTTATTTTGTTCCGGGTGTCGTTGACTGATACTCAGTTCGTTTGACAACCCAGCTGAACTTTACTCAACTCGCACATGCCTAGCTCGCTTGGTGAATTCAAGTTTTGCACCAAGAAAACATTGAGAGATTTTGTTGACATTGTGCTCACTAAAACCCTCTTACTGTGTCATGAAAGCTTGCCATTTTGACAACATTAAGAAGGCATTGAACTGTTGGGTTCAATGTTCGGTTCGTTTGACAGGGGCTTAAATTTAGTGTAAGCATATAGATCAATCTTTATCAAAAAGTGGTGATAACATAACCTTTTGCACCTCACTGTAAACTTTTCATTCATCTAGGTTGAGAAGGAACTAATAACAGTTCTCAGTGTGGCATCAGTGAAACTGGATCAGAATGTATTTCTTACTGGAGACCAGTATGTTATATGTACATTTCATACCAAACCTCTTGAACCCTGTTTTACAGTATAGAATAAGGGAAAGTAGAGATAGTAGGTTTAGAAAATTCATTAATGAAAAATACATCATACTAACATCCATTTATTCAAATTGTGCCTTGATTTTAAGTAGAATAGCAAACACCAAAGAACAAAAAGTTTAGCTATGAAGTGAAGTTATATAAAATTATCTACATTATGCAACTACAGTATACTAGGTAACTTAAACTACTAACGAAATATTTAGCAATGTAAACACTTAAACATATTTAGCAGTGTCTAATTATCTTTTGATACCTCTCTGAATTTAAAGTTGTTACTGAATAGCACTCCCTTGCTTAATGTTAATCTTAACTTTTATGGATTAAATTTTTTTGGCCATATGAAAATGTTTCTGCACTGTCATCCAGATTCGTTTGCTTCAACTTCTTCATAGATCTGTCTTTTCTTGAGGTAAGATTAATTTTTTTTGCTAACCCTGTGTTGTAGAAGCTGTAGAAGGTTAATTTAACATTTGATAGAGCTTTATTTGACTTACAGTGCGACTGAAGCAGATGCTATCCTCTTTGGTCATCTTCAAGCTATTTTGGCAACAAAGCAAAGCAGCAAATTGTTAGTACATGCCTTGGAGGATTTTCCTCAACTTGTTAGATATTGTGTTACTATAGGTAAATTATGCGGCTTTGCTTCATAGCAAATCAAAGGGCTGTTGATAATTTTTCTTTGTAAAAAGTCATATTCTTATAGCCAATTTTAAAATTAATAAATTCTATCTTAAATATGGTTCTGTTTCTTTGGTTTGTTCCCTTAAAGAATTATTCAGGTTCAAACTAATCAACATAACGTATTTTTAAAACAATTGATTATGTAACAGATATGATTATTATAATGACTGCCATAGCCATTACAATAACATCATCTGGAAACAGTTTGACTGGGTTAAATATTGCATAGAAATGCTGTTTTTGTTGACAACACTGTTTTTCAAAATATGAATGCTGAAAACTTCTTTCTTTGGGTCCTCTTTTATACTGTGCTATCGTTTAACAGCACTTCCTTTATGTTGTGCTTTTGTCTTTGCTCTGTCAGCATTGGCCCTCTCTCTTCGACTAGCTGCAACTTTTTGTGCCTGTTCTCTTGCTTTTTCTTTTTCAAGTCGAAGCTGCAAAATTTAACAATGCCAAACTTTACCAGGTTCCAGGGAAAATGAAATATATATATATTACCAATTTGGTCTGTAAGTTAATTTTGAATGTAAAGTAAAAGAATTTTCTGTGGTAGAAACTCAGAAATGCAGAATCAAAAATAACTGTGAAGAAATGACATTTTGCACAGTGTTTTGCTGTATATCCATAGATCTCTGACTTGCATAACTTCAATTTATTTGCAAAAGTAGTGACTGTGAGCTAAGTTTCATTTACAGCAAGGCATAACATCCTGGAGACCCTTGATCTCTTACCCTTATCTTGTTTTAATTCATCTTCTCTGGGATTACTTGTAAAGTCTACTTACAGGCAAGTGTTCTTTTCCATTGTTAAAATGATTAAACCTGTCTTAATATTTTAACCTTCCTGTTCTACTGTTTGAAATAGTTTAAATTGGGTACCCTTTCTTGGTATCTCTTCTCAAAGAATGCCATGTCCTCTTCTTCTGTAGTTTGCTTTCGGACCAAAGGGCCAGCAACACCTTTTTTATCTTTTATTCCAAGTTTTTCCATTCCTTCATACATGCGCAAAAAAGGATGATCCCCTGCACCTGTGAAAATTTCCAGGAACCAATTGATGAATTATAAAAGGCTGAATGAAAGTTACAAAGAGAATAAACATCCTTGTTTCTAATGTTGACTAACATTGTGATATCAAAGTAAAATAAAGCACTCTAAGGGCATCCAGGGGGGGTCGTCCCCATTTTTGCCTTCCTCCAATAACTTCCCACAGTTACAAACTTGTTTGCAACAGATTTCTCTTTGTACATGGTTGACTTTGGAAAATAAATGATAGTACATATGTGAATTTCTATATATTTGAATATTTAGATGCAGTAATAGTTATTTCTACAGTTATAGTGATATTTCTACATATATGAATTTCTACAAATATTTTGATGCAGTGGTAGTTAAATGACTTGTTGAGGAAAAAACAAATCCCTAGTAAAGTTGCAACTTGGCAAAACTGGGTTCTTAGAGGATAAGGAAAAGAGAATGCCAGATATCTAAAGAGTAAGCTTGAATCCACATAAAATGTTGCAGCCTGTCCAGTAGATGATTGAGAAATCTTTTTTCAGTTTAAATTTTTTGAGGGATAACATGACCCCAATTAAGGAGAAATCTTTATTCTTACCAATTGGCTGTTCTAAGAATTCTTTTGAAGGGATTCCTACCCCACTGTCATCTAATCTCATATAACCATCTGCTAGTGAACTGAATCCAGTCAAGCCACCCATTGCTTGGTAAGGCACAGCGTTTCCTATTGGTCGCCCTCTAGCTGCCCTCTCTTCTTTAGTTTCTATGAGCATCTGCAAATTAACCAAATATAGGAAATATGTTAAACCATTGGCCCTTTCAAATTCAGATTTTTAAAGTTTTAAATTCCCAGCTCTTCCCTAAAGTTTTTCATAACTAGATTAATAGAGTAGATAGAGTATAAGTGTTTCCTGATATCCAAATGTTGCTTCCAATATATTAGCCTTTAAATTTATTTGTTTAAATTTTTAGCAGTAGGTTTGTTTAAAGCAACAGGTTGGGAAGTAGACAGTACTTTTGAGTATCATGCAGGAAAGCATCATCTAGAACCTACTTGTCAATTTATCTGCCGATTAATCCACAGGAAATTACCATTCTTACTCACTCTTAACTGAAGAATAAATGTCCAATACTTCTGCTTATTAATTTTTGGAAAAAGCCAGCCTATAACATCCCTTTTCTATACCCATATCTATTATTTTCATGCCTCATGTATTATGAAACTTTAGAAATCATGTTTTGGAAAAGTTTTTAATCAAAATAACACTTACTGAATGCTTGTATGTTGGTTCTCCACACCCACAAGTATATGAGCTATGAAATGCTTTACATCCACAATCATTTTTACATTTGTGTGGTGCCCTTTCAGCATGCTCATCAGCAAAATGCTTACATTTGCATTTGATTGTCCTTGACCCATTTAATGGGACATATTCATAAGATTTGCAACCACAACCTCGAATTTTACATGGTACATGAATTGGCCTTGTTTCAGGGATTTTCTCTAGATCAGTTTTGTGTTGTCGGTATCTACAAAGAACCTTTTTAATGTCAAAGGAGCTTCTTCAAGTCAAATTGAGATTGAAGCATATTGAATGTTTATGCAAGTAGATATCCAGTTCTTTGAAACAAAGATATGGCCTATCAACCTCATTGACCACAACTAAAAGTTTAAAGATCTAACAATTTTTGCGATTAATCAACCAGGTGATTGAGTCAAAACTAAACAGAACCTTTCAAAGGCCTACAAATAAATATAATTTGGGATATGCTGAATAAATTGATATTACTAAAATCCTATTGCTTTTATTCTTATGATGAAACAACTCCAAAGCAAATCTAGATAGGTTCAGCTCATGCAACCTAGAAAGTCAACTTTTGGTTGTTAATTTCTATGTCAAATGTTGTTATATCAAATTAATTTCACAGCTATGCTTTAGAGTACTAAAATTTGATGTCAAGTCTTTGTAATTCTTTTTTTTGACTACATAGCCTGAATAAAAATAATTAAGTACTTTCGATAAAATTTTAGCTGGTTAATTTTGTTTGAGATTGAACAAAATATGGATTGTGAAAGAATTGGCTTTAGGTTATACTCTGTATTTTAGCCTGGTTGGTAGACTGTATAAAGAAGACCAAGTTAAAAATGACTTAGTGGGGAAATAGTCTATGCTTATGTGACCAAATTTCAAATCTGCAACACATAGGTATTTAATAGGTTAATGTAGTTCAAATTAAAAAATTCTCATCACACAATAACTATTTCCAGCAAGCAAACTCTGCAGATTGGTGCCATCTTAAGCAAACTTAAAGGGGCTGTGTCACAAAGGACATCCTGTGTGGTAACATGCCAGTTGAGCAAAAGTTGTTTGGGTGAAAGCATTAATTGGAAAATAAATATGGAGCAAAACAGTGTTTTGTATCCGAGCACATCATGCTAAGCTTTTGCATTTTTTGTATGTTTTATGAAAGGAAACAAATAATAAGGGCTCTTTATTCAGTCTTATCACCAGATTTCTTTGGATAAATGATGGTAATGCACAAAACAAAGGCTACTTTACAGCCTTGATGCAGCAACTGGAAAGGAGCAGTTAATAGAAATGGGCTGACATGACACCAAAAACCTACATTACTGGTGCAAATTATGAGCAAGAACATGTTTTAAAGTTTGCAGGACAATTTTGGAGTGATCATTTGTTGTAAAGTGTCTAATACCATCAAGATTCACCAAGAGAAATTGAATATTTTCGCCATTGATTGAATGAAGCTTCATTTCCTTGACAAATTGCTTTACAGATTTTGTGTCGATAGTCAATACAAATCTGGAAATAAAGTAATTGCTTTTCCATTTTCGGTAAATACCTTCTTAAGATGCAATTTATCAAACATGTTGAAGCACCAGGGCACCATCTGCCTTATTCCAATGTGCAAAAAACGCACAATTTATCATGGATTTGGTTTGTTTACAAAACCGTGACACAGCCCCTTTAACTGAGAAAGTATTTTAGAAAAAAAATGCTTGTCAATTTGTTATACCTGTGTCTGCAAAAACACATAGTTTCAGGACCTATCATCTTGCATTCAATGCCAGTTGGTGAAACCCAGCTTACAAATAATCTGTTTTTCATTCTCAGTGGGATAACTTTCTTTTTGTATGCTTCATATTGTTGAGGTGTGAAGTGAACTCCCCCATCATCATCACCAACAATTCTACAAAAGAACATTAATTTTATCCCAAAAAACAACTATTTTTCCTTTTTCTACAAAACAACTATTTCATTTTTACTCTCTTGAACCTTAAAAACGTCCTTCCTATTGGTAAGAACATGGAAATAAAAACCTAACCAAAACTTCATTAACTGGTCGTAAAAAATCTTCCTGTGCAAAATTGATAACATTTCAATTTTATCTTGACTTTTCCTGCTACCCCATTCGTGTTTCCTTTCTTTCTTGTTGCCAATTTTCCTTGCTTTACTTCATCAATAACTTTAACATTTGAAAAAATTGCCTTGATAAATTTATATAAACTAGTGCAGTTGGAACGAAATTCATATTGAGGGGGAGCTGCTCATTGTATTGCTTCCAATTCAGTACCCTGTCATGAAGGGAATAAAGTACAGCTTGACAATTATTGGGGGGCTTCAATCCCACAAGCTTCTCCTTCGACAGCCCTGATAAATGTGTCTCAGTATCCTTTCCATCAAGTTACCTATCAGCTTTGAAACAAATATTGACACTAACAATGCAAGGAAACAAAAGGAATATAAATTGTTTCTTTCCGAATTATAACATCAGCTCAAATTTGTCTTACTCATTAATCTATCTCATTGAGTTTTGCAACTCTGTTCCGTTCAGATTTTAGAAGTTTTAATAAAACCCTCTCAGCAAAATCTGTGATTCTCTCTATTTATCAGAAACACAAATGCTATTATATTATATCTCAAACTTTCTGTCATAGGTTTTCGTACCATTAATTATATCTATTGTTGTAGAACTGGAAAACAGACCAATCCAGAAATTCAACAACTGTTACATTGTAATTTTTATCAATTTTTCTCAAAACAGCTCAGTCTGTCTGTTTCTCATATAATGGTTGTATACGTAACGGATGCTAGCCAGCTGCAATCTGATCTACCTATTCCTCTGAAGTATAAATATTGTTTAATCCATTTAGTGTTTATGATGAATAATGTAACAATGAATTATATAATAATTACATAATTACCGATAGTAGGCCTAAGTCTATTTTTAGCATAAGAATAAATTAAAACTAAACAATTTGCTTTGAACGCCATGAGCATAGCTGTACTCTCTAATATGTTTGACCTGTTATTTACCTCTTATATTCAAGATATGCATCAATGGATGCAGCACCATAGCTGTCAATTTTCAAGGTAGTTTGATGTTCCGCCATTTTAATAACGAAGCGCAGGTCTTTGGTTGTCATGGAGTTTGGAAAACGAGGCCACTGTCTGATGAGAGACTACAACTACGCCCTGGGTTTGTTTGAAATTGTTCCTTGTCCATTCCATCCTTTCTTCAGAGTGCAACGTTTGCAATATTCTTATAGAGGTTGAGGAAATAGCATTTCAATAATGGCATATCCTGGCTATGGCGTGAGTATTTCATGTTACCAAACTAAGCAGATATGTGTAGAGTAAGAATTTAACTGTTAAGATTGCTATATTATCCGATATGAAGTAGCACGCTTGTTGTAAATGAACGCTCCATCAGTTAGTCATTTGTGTTAAGACGCCACGAACTCGCGAGCATTCAGTGAAGTAGAATGAAAACTTAGTGTATGCTTAGAAGAAATATTGTAAATGTATAAATCTTTGATTGACAGCACGGTGGAAAGAATTAAATTTTATCGCAGTATTGTCCTCAAATTGGTGATCATTTTCATGACAAATAATAAAACATCCAGTTCAGGCACCGCGGAGCGTTGAGAAAAGTGGGGGGTCTAAAGAAAGTGGGGGGAAAAGTGGGGGGGGGAGGGTTTTAAACCGTATAAAAAGAGGCTTTTCTGGTAGTTTGATACTCAGTATTTGGCATTTTTTGCAAAAAGTGGGGGGCTAAAGCCCCCCAGCCCTCCCTGCTCCGTGGTGACTGATCCAGTCTAAAAAGATGTTTCCAGTACCTGCAATCAATGAACATGATGTGATAATAATAATAATAATAATATTAAACTTGACTAACGTAGAATTGCGACTCCAGCGTACCCTTCCCCCAAACATGAACCTTGCATAGGTTTACAATGGTTTTGCATCCACAAAATTCAACATGCTTCCAGCATGGTGTAGCTAGCTGTTCAAGTATAAAAGGCAAATATTTTCCTGGCCAGATGTGTCGGAGTTCTGTAAACTTGGGTGTGCTCCTAACTGTCTATTTTTTCTTTTGCAAAGAAAGTGAATTGCTTCATAGGTACAGAGGTCACTTATTTCCTCAATGAACGACATATGGCAAAGGTATCCCTTTTTCTTGGTTTATCAAATCAGAGTATGCCTTTTTTGAAGCAAGCAACACTTTGCTCTCCTTCATGTTCTCATCCCAAAGCTGAGGGAAACTGTGGGTCACTTCATAACCACTAATAAAGATTTGCTCCCCTCAAAGTTCAATTCATTTTCAGGATCTGCTTACATGTATCTTGAGAAGAGATGGTAACAAAATTGTTAACTTCAGAGATTGAAGAGAACTTCAACAAAAATGACACATTGATTTTTCTTATTTTGATCAACTTCTAGGCCATTTGCAGTATATATGATATTTGCTATAAACTAATGAGGTGAGTTATTCACACCTGCAAAAATAAAAACAACCAAATCTGGGATTCCTGCTGACCTATTAGAATCATAACATCGTCCAAAGCAATGTGAGAAAATCCTGCTTTAACTGGCAATGCATGCTGAGAGCTTTTTAACAAATGAATTTATATGTTCTTTATAGGTTCATATTGTAGAAACCCTATATGGGAGAACATTTGGAATATTTAATATAAAACCACAAATGGTTAAATAAAATCTGTATTTCTTTTTCAATGTGTTTTCAAACAGCACTATTTTTTATCATTTTTACCCTTTGAAATTTGTAACACGAAGAAACAGGTAAATTAAATGATGGGCCATGAAGCTTACCTGTTGTTAACTGAATGGTCACTTCACCTTTAAACATGGGTATGCCTGTACCATTGTTTAAACCTCCAGAGAGCATGTGATATTTGTATACATCAGAAAAGGAAACCTTATAAAGATTCTACACCTTTTAGGACACAAGGTGTTTCCCTTCTTTTATCTCTCGTGGCTGAATGAATTCATTATCTTTTCAGTGAATTATGTACTAGACTTATAAACATATCTGTTGTCTAATATCTTAGTTTTTGCATTTTTTTAAAATTTTGCAATTTCCTTGCATCTTTATTATTGATGTGATGAATTTTTTTCATGGTTATATGTGTATTTAGTTTATAATTTTATGTATTTTGCTTGGTTGTTTAAATTGTAAGCCCATTAACATAATAAGCATATATAATAAATGTTGAGTGTAAAGGAAAATTGGAGACAATATCTAAAAAATTCTGCTGCACAGACTGCTATAAACAGTATTCCAGCTAAATACCCAAATTAAATCTTGAATTTTCAGAAATCACATATATATCACACTTTACAACAGTCAAAGCTTGTTAATTCTGGAAGTATATATAATTTGTAATCCCATTTTTGTTTCCATTCATTTTGAATTGTGTTGTACTACAGGATTAGTATGAAAATAAATAAACTAGTTATTATCTGTCTAATTTTCAAAATAGCTCAAATGTTGGAATATTCATCTGAAAAATATGAGTAACATGGATTATTCTAATTAACTAATTTGTGATAAAGTGATCTTGTGGACATAGATCCTTTGGATGTGTGTTATCAGGACGCCTCTTCCTAAGCACTAAATTTCTTGCACTTGAAAGTAAAAATTGAAAATCAAGTAATGGTCCGGTAATCAATTCAAGTGTGTTGTTATCATCATAACTCAGTTTCATTTTCCTTTTTACTAACTGTTGTCAAACCAACCTTTTCTCAATGAACATTCTATTTTTGAATGGTATCTTCAAAGACAATAGTCCTTGAAGGTTGCACAATTTCAGTCATGCTGGTAATCACACCACATGAAAAGTAAAGGCATGCAATGACCTTTAAAGGAAGGCCTCGCAATTTTTATGAAGACCTAATAGCCTTATACTCTTGTGAACATGCTTGAGGGAGGTATTACTGTTAGAAAAAGTGTATGAGGTTTTTACAAACCAAATAAATTTTGGAGGAAGTCTCAATCAAGTTTCTTGAAAGCAAAATAATTTAGCAAAAATAATACAAGATTTTGAAGAGTGATTATGCCCTCCAGAGTTGCTATGAAGATGATTAAAGAAAGGAAAAGCAATAAGAAATTAAAGAAAAAAGAAGGGAAGCCAGAATGATCGGTCAAAACCTGGTTGAGGATGGGTGATTAAAAGCAAACCCATGGGACCATAGGTTGTGTTAAGGCCTATACGTTGTCCTTTATCTCATTTCCAACATGAGGCTTGCAGCTCAAAAGGAATGGCTGAGTCACTGACTGATAAGCTTTGCTGCTTACTGACCTAAAGCCTACTTTTTAAACATTCTAGATAAAAACATGAAAACTGTATAAAAATAAAAAGGCAAACCGTTCCTCTGCATGAATTATTGCTTACTACCTGCAATTTGAAATTCAAGTAAAGTAATTTAAGTAAATGAAGCCAAAGCTTCTGGTAAGCAAAACCTGCAATGAGGCAATTTGGTGAGCTGTCATAATATATAATTGAAATAATTTTCATGGGGTGCAAAATTTGATTAAAAGCAAGGGGTATTTCATAAAAAAGTAAAGTAAAACTTAAGAATTCGCCAGTAACATTTCAGATAATGCTTTAATGGTCAGTTGTTTGCTAAAATTTACGACCTTAAGTTTCAAAAGAATTCCTTGTCATACCATTATTCATATTTATGAAGGATAATTATGTTTTTCGAATTAGGCACCTGGTGGTTATCCTGGAGGAGGTTATCCTGGACAACCTGTATGTTGAGCACTTGAGATCTTTTCTATTGATTTTCTGAAGATTTCTATTCAAGTACATTGTTCTTACATATTTTCAAACTTTTGTCACTACAGTAAGATAAGAGTGATTGAGAATAAAGACACTTGCTGACATTTATCACATAAAGTTTGTCCATTTGTGCAATTTTTCTTCTATTGATAGGCATTTTTTTGCAAATTTCCTACCCTAAAGTCTTGTTTAGCCTTTGCCCCGGGTCCTCTTATCCCAATTACCATGCCAATTATGAAACTGATAGTTCCAAAAGGACCTACCTAGTCTTTTGCAGAAAAGGTCTCTGATTTTAATAAGATTCCTGGCTGAAGAAAAAGTTTATTGTGAGTCATGTGTTTGTGTAATATTTTACATGCTTTACATTTTACAAGTACCTTTCTAAGTTTCATGTGCTCTTAATTTATTTTTGGACAACATCGTGCTGTATAAATAATGTTAAATTATTCTTAAATTTGTAATGTCAATTATTATGCTGCTGGTGTGTCTTTGTCCTATCAAACTTAACTCTCATTTTGATTAGATGGCTGGTGGATATCCTGGAGGTTACCCTGGACAATTCCCTGTATGTAAATTAAGAAACAATTGTCAGTATTATGAGTGGATAAATTTACTTCACCTGTTTCTCAACACAAAATGATCCACACAAAACTGCAAGAGAACCTTTATTTGTTTGCAGAGCAGGAATTATTATGTTTAAATGTTTCAACGCAGATGTGTTCTATCAATTCTGTATGGTTGTCTGTTGTAGTAAACATATTATTTGGTAAATTTCAAAAAAGCTTCAAGCATCTGACCATTTTACAACAACTGTTAAGATAAGCCAAGCTACCCAAAAGTAGACAGACCTTTTTGGGAGGGGAATATCAAAATGTAGTTGGAAAATGGCACAAATGGTGCGAGAGGATAGGGAAATTCTTGTTTAAATCTTTTTTCCCCAGTATTGTTGCCACTTTATTCCCTATGTTTTCTCTAATACATGTTTTAGTGAAATATTTTTCCTTGCCAAGGCTTTCAAGGAATCTTGTAATATGAAATCAGATGCTTGAAGCTATTTTTGCTTTTTTTATACCAATATCAGCAGTAATGTTTTAATTTAATTCTTTGCATGTGACATTTCATGGTATAGTACAGTACATCTTGCATCCTAAAAACCATTTAAATCTCAAGAAATAGTATCGTGACTTAATTATTTATCGTCACTTGTTTCATGTAGGGTGGCGCAGACCCACTCTGGGGCTATTTCTCAGCAGTTGCTGGTGCTGTAAGTGCAATTTTAGCTTGCTCCTTGTAATTTGACTGATCTTTGCAACATGTGTTATGTTAAACCTGAAAAAAAATTTTTGTGGTTAGGCAATATAGATAACCTATGCTGGGGAAATACGAATTGCAAGTCGGTCAAGTTTGATATGAATCTCTTCGGTCAAGTTTGATATTAAGCAACTATAAATCTCCTCAAAAATTCTGCCACCTTAGCTTTTGTCTAGGCATTACTTTTGCTTCTCCATTTTTCAGGGTACAAATATTTTATGTAAGTTGAAAGTAATGTATAAAGTATTCAATAAAATCCACTAAACCTCCAATAGCTATTCCATTTAGCAAGCTCATTCCAGCATATTGAGCAGATGCGTAGCTTGTTCTCCCAGGCTAGAGGGGGGTCGATCATTTGGGTAAAATTTTGACCAAGGTATGGATAAAACAGAGAAAGTAATTATCCACCTCTACCTATAGGAGATTTGATCAACCAACTAAGAATTGTGTGGACCATCTGAAGAATAGGACTAACTAATGAAGAATTAGGGGCTTCACCGCACCCCAGTCCTTCTAGCATATGCCACTGATATCAAGATTTACTGAAACCCCATTGAAAAGCTAATATCATTTTCTTAACTATTTAAAGCACGTCTCATCCAATTCAAAAGTCCCATTGACATAGAGCATGAGATTCTACAAAAGCTTGTACAGTTTTTTGAGTGATGTTTTATTTCTCCATTGCTCATCAAACTAGGATTTTCCACAAACATGTCTTGTGGAGACTTGAAACACTGAACTAGGATTGAAGCATCTTCATATGTTTGGTCTTACAACTTTTTTGTCTCATCTTGTTCTTTTATTTGCACCTTAGGATCAACAGATTGATGCTTTGGAACTGCAAAGATGTTTAACTCAGTCTGGAATCGCTGGAACCTATCAAAGTTTGTCTACCTTTTTGTAGTGTTTATGGCATTTTAAATGTTTGATTTACTGGTTTGGATTCAGATTCAGTTTTTTTATTGAAGGGGCTTTTACCTGCAGTCCTGAATTGATAGACTCCACACCTCTGGAATTTGAACCCCTCGCTATTTGTTTTAATTTTTTTAACCCCTTGCATGTATTTTAGCCTGTCTTTCACATTTGATTGTGACAAACACCAATCATAGACACCAACCCTCCCCCCTCCCTTTATTCTTCCCTCTTGTAAAAGCAGCTCTTATATGGGAAAGAAATGAGAATTTGTCTGTTGCAGTATTGAACTAAAGTACTTTATTTTTTAGTGTTCAGCTTGGAAACATGCAGGATTATGATAAGTATGCTGGATGTATCTTTTTCACTGATTCTTTTCCAGAAAAGCTAGTAAATAATGAATACCGCATGTTGTTAAAGCAAGATAATCACCCCTGAATTTTATTTTGCAAGGGATTATTTTGCATGTTTCTTTTATAGATTAGGCATGGTGTAGTTTCTTTGGCCGATGCGTCATGCTTCAAGCTTTTTATAGACACTTCTTGGTCCACATTTGATTCCCACAAGTTTTTTTAGCTTGCAGGAATATTTTTCAACCTATTGCAACTTTCAGTCAACACATTTCTGATTTCCTTGACATGCTAACAGAGAGATTACAGTGGTAAAATGGGATTCAACGAGTTCAAAGAGCTGTGGACTTGCCTCAATCAGTGGAGGGTTGGTTATTTACTCTCTTTATGTCGGCCATTTTGCAATATTGCAATGTTGGATAACTACAGTATTCTAGTTGCTGCAGTTGTCCTTTGATACCTATTTTAATCCTGCTATGTATCGAGATATCTTTTTACAAGCGTTATTAACAGGATCATGTACGTTGTTATTGTCAGGCTTTTCTGCCTCGTTTTTATAAGATTGATTCTGAAACATGTGGGCTGCGCTCGTCAGGCTGCTAACACAATTTTGGAATGACTTGAAAATTTAATTGAAAGAAAGGCATTAATGAACATCTCAAATGTGTTCCTTTAGGACAGTCATGTACTGAACCTGTGCTTCTATGCACGAACATAAACTTATGTCGTCAAAATCAATTTTTAGGGCACATTCTATCAGTATGATTCCGATCGGTCTGGAACGGTGGAACCTCATGAGCTACACCGAGCTATACAGAGCTGGGGTGAGTGAACTTGGCTTTTTCGCAACATGAAGCTAACTTCAGATTGTTTTATTTGGATTGTTAATTAGGAATAAAAAGGGAATAGAGATAACCAATGAAGATTCCTGACACGGTTGAATTTGGAAATCCTCCACAAGCTACGAAACTATAAAACATCGAGAAGAGAAAAAAGTGTTTGAGACCCTGTCCAAAACTGTGCGTTTGATGCGAGAATCAGAACTGTATCTGCGGCAGAACATTTAAAGCTACTCAATCGAGGCAATATTGATTACGTCATGTGTCGTGGTTCAGTTGTTTTGTTTATAGTCATGGAAAATAGGCGTTATAATGCGGAGAGAAGGTCAGAAAGACGGAATGATATGGATAGATGATAAATAAAAGAAATCGTCAGAGAAAATTAGATACAGTTGTTAAGTTGTAAAAAATTTTTTTTAACTGCAAATTGACTGTGACAGTTGATTTTCCAGAGATGGAGGTTCGGAACTGGTTGTATTGATGGTTGTTATGACAGTTATATTTGTTTCGTTGATTCTACTTGCTCTTTCCACTGTTTGTTAGTCATTTTGGGAATAATTTATATCAAACCAGTATAAATTTGAAATAAGGTTGCATTTCCATTTTTCTATGGAATCGAGAAGTACTACTTGTATTTTTTTACACTCAACCTGTCTAC
Organism: Rhopilema esculentum; assembly: GCF_057945365.1. Taxonomy (NCBI): domain Eukaryota; kingdom Metazoa; phylum Cnidaria; class Scyphozoa; order Rhizostomeae; family Rhizostomatidae; genus Rhopilema; species Rhopilema esculentum. Next base: position 9,988,696 of record NC_142830.1, read on the forward strand.
TAAAACACCAAGAGCAGAGTATTTATGACTTTAAGCGTTAACATTAAGGTGAATGGCATGTGTGATTGGTCGTTTACTTGTTTTTTAAAGCACGTGGAATTCCCTGGCACGGAGTAGAAATCTTCTTTCAAACCTCTAGGTGTGTGCTTTTGAAAAACCAATCAGTAATCAACTTTTAGAGAGCGCCTCCTCCCTTGTGACCGCGTGACTGTCTCAGCAATACGCAGTAATTGTTGTTAACTTGATGCAGCGGAAATTTTATGAACATATGGTAGTGACGTTATTGATTCCGCTAGGCAAGAATTTCGGCAAAATTGTTTGAGTTTGATTAAATTTGAATCTGCTGTTTTTTGCATTAGATTATCAGAAATTCGGAATAGCTGGGTATATAATTTGTCTTTTTCTTGTAATTTTTACAATTATTGTTTTTTTAACCATGTTTACTTAATCTTTTTCTCATCCTTTATCTTTCATTCTCTGTTTTGTAGGCTACAATCTGTCTCCTCAAGCCTTGAACATAACAGTCAAGCGTTATTCAACAGATTCAAGAATCTCATTTGACAATTTCATTGCCATTGCTGTTCGTTTAAGGTTAATGACAGGTATGTAAGATCTTACCGCTACATTTGCTGATTTCTTCGTCACCTTTTGATGACAGAAGGCTAGAGTCGTTGCTAAATTGATTTTTTTGTCATAATAGTTCGTGAAACGCAAATCCTGTAATTTTTTAATACCCAAGTTGCTTTGTATATACATCAAATGTAATCTACCCTCCGCCCTTTCCAAGGGTTCCATCATTTTTTTATAAAACGAGTTTTAAAAACCTTCAACGGATCTTGTGTTTTCTGTTTGATAGAAGAACTTAGAAGACTTCGTTGCTATTATAGTGTATTGCCTTTGTTGAGTTGCTCATTCCATACAAATTGTGACCTCAGACTATTTATTCAAAACTTTGAAATTTTGAAGCGTCATGGTCTTTGTCATTTTTCTATTCCTTTCCTTCAGATCATTTCAGAAGACGTGATGCAACCCAAACAGGACACGCCCAGTTCACATATGATGATGTAAGCCAGCACTTTGGAGCCATTTAATCGCAAAATTGCCTGTAGCTATATCAGGTCGCAGTTTTGCCGTTACGAACTGGTTTTATGTTATTCTAAACGATTTTGGATTCGCAAAAAGGGCTGGTTTCCGCTTGGACGTAGCGGATGGTACACGTTTGAGGAGCAGGGGAGGGGGCTTAGTATAGATCTTGCCCGAATGGAGCCTGAATGCTATAACTTTTTTATCATTGCAGCCCCCAGCCCCCAGCCTCCAGCCCCGGAATTAATTATTGTATGTTTTCAGCCCCTTGCTATTAATACAGAAACAATTTATGATAACCGGGTGGTCTTCATAAGTCCCATTGTTATCTTTCTGACTGTATAAACAACTCTTTCTTCAGCAATATCTTATTCGTCTACCTGAATAGCATGGTTTTATAAACGTTTGTTGTTAAATAATTTTCATTGCCCGGAGAGAGGAGGGAATAATTTTTAAGGCATCAATCTCCAAATTTGAATGTGGCGGTTAAGTTTTTTTGACAAATTAATCATCTTGGCCATTTTCCTTTTACAGTTCATTCAAGTATCAATGTACTGTTGAGTCAGCTGCAGGCCGCTGATTGGTTGGTACTAGCTGAGAGCATTTATTTCTTATTTGTCATATTTTCGGTGGAGATAGAAGACACCGGACTCCTCTTGACTGATTATGTGATTTTGAATGATAAATAGGGTGGCTTCGGTAACGAGAAAATGTACAAGCATGTATGCAAAGCTAGAACCTTGTATGTTCAGAAACAGTCTGTGTACTTTATCTTGATTTATACCTCTTTAAGACTGAATAACTAATATTATCAGGAATATGATGTTTGTTCATTCAGTAGATTTCCTTGTGAGCATTTCTCCAAGCTTACTACGTTTATCGCTCAATGTCTAGTTTGACTCGCAAAAAATTACAGTTCCAAAAATATTTGGTATGTTTACTAGCCAGAGTTCCATAACATGTCCAGAAAAGGTCCTCATGAATCCCAACGTGCTGTAAACCCGAAAATTCTCTGAGCATTTCGCTATCATACCTATGAATATAAAGCGAGGGGCTTTTGGGTGCAGGGAGAGTAGAGCGAGCTTAACGGGTGGAGGTCAGGGGGCTTTTTCTTGGGACACTTTTGTGACTTCACCCTTCAAAATGCTGGAAAACGACTATTTTAAAACTAGTCAGAAGTAATGTATGCCATTGGGCTCGCATCAGCTCAATTTTGATTTTAGCCTCTCTGCTATTTTGAGAAGATTGAGGAAACATTAATTTTTTAAAAAGAATATCTGAACGTGGTTATCGTTTGCATAGACAGAAAGATAGCATGTATGTTTTCAAAATACTTATGCACCATACCTTTTGAAATTATAAAAATAGTACTTTGCGAATACACACGAATACAATGCGCACGGAAGGGTTGATCAAATACTGTATCAATAATAAAACCAAAACAATCAACAGGTCTGACTGATCAAAGAGTTATGACTAATTGCTATTGGTTATTTTCGTCAAATGACAATACATTTTCAGATGTGGGTAGTTTTTTACCCTACCCTGCCACACCTATGTTTGCCACGCTCATATTCGCTGAATAAACGAATTACCGTAAGGTTTTAGACCGAATAATGAAATGGACAGCGCTAATCCTAGGTCAAATGAAAGGAGTCAATCTAATGGCCAATGTCCTAATATAATTCCGGTTTTCATATCACCTGGTCCATTAATGGTCACCTTCACAAGCATCAGCCCACTTTTTCCAGTTTTAACCCCAGCAGATCACTAAAGCCCTAGATGTTCTCGCTCTGTGCCATCATTTTTTCATTTCACAAACGTTCAGTTTGTTTATGAAAGGGGAATGGGCTACTTGATCTTGATTTCAAACCTATTAGACTTTTGTTGTTTACGGAGTGAAATCCTTTGTTTCCTGTATCAAGAAAATGTCATTCCTTCTTCGTATCATTTCTTCATTTACAATACATATTGATTTAAAATTTTCTCATTTGTATGGCAAAGGCTGCCAGAGTCCCAATCGATAATTTGCGGGAAAAGTGTACTTAGACAATTTACATCAGCATCAAGGGCCCTCAGTATTGCTTCTGCACAAACTGGCTTGCTTGCTTGCTTGTTTACTTGCTTGCTTGCTTGCTTGCTTGCTTGCTTGCTTGCTTGCTTGCTTGCTTGCTTGCTTGCTTGCTTGCTTGCTTGCTTGCTTGCTTGCTTGTTTACTTGCTTGCTTGCTTGCTTGCTTGCTTGCTTGCTTGCTTGTTTACTTGCTTGCTTGCTTGCTTGCTTGCTTGCTTGCTTGCTTGCTTGCTTGCTTGCTTGCTTGCTTGCTTGCTTGCTTGCTTGCTTGCTTGCTTTTTGGGAGGCCTTCCGTCTTTGGGAGGCCTGAGATTCCCTGCCAAGCCTGGTTTCTTTTACTGTGCCAACATTAGTTTTTGTATAAACAATAATCACTTTATTTATTGCCTTAAAGAACAGTTATGGTGGATTATGTAAGACTTTTATTCATGATTAGAGCAATCTTTTACGTTTATGATTCATAAGATACTCATAAAAACTACAGCTGACGCTGGCATCGAAAGCAGCCACGCAAACCTCAAACTATCTGGCATTCCACTTCCTCGTGTCGATTGACCCTTTCTGAAAAATCCCGCCCGTAAACGTTTCGAACGGCCTACATGAACTACAAATCTATCGCCGGATGATTTGTTGACCTCGTTTTTACAACCCGAAAATGTACATTCATTAAATCTGCCCACTGCTAATTTGTTTCCTAGCTGTGCTGTTTGCAAGTGACGACAGCCATGTCTTTATGATGTTTTTCAAGTTCAATTAAGGTGACGGTTTTGTTATTTCATTTGATTTTTAGGGAAATCGAACAGTAACGATAATGTTTTTACGTTTTTATTCTATACACAAGAAATTGTTTAATTTCTTATATTTGCTAATGTCACAGAAGTCTTTTCTGGTACTAACGTAAGTTTGATTTTCAGCTGCTTTTTCTAGCGAGAAGCACGTTTTCAGCTTTAGATCGAATCATAATTGCTTGTGATTCAATTAAACGCATTTGACATGCATAAATACAGCAAATTCAAAAATGACTTAGACTAAATTAGTCAGAGCACGTGAAAGGGAAAAATTCAGACCATTGCCAAAGACACTAAGTGAGAAAATGGCTGCTCGAAGATTCCAGACAACCGATATTGATGATTTTGAAACGATAGATCGATTCTCTGGTGATTCTCGACAGTCTCTGGTGGAGACGAAGCCATAACTTCATCCTCCATTTTGAGCCACTGCGCTGCGCTGGGATTTCGCCTATTTACAGAAAGGCGTAAACTGTTCACATGGTATTCTCCCTGCGCAATTCGATTGGTCAACCGTCGATTGGCTGTAAGCCACTTTTATCTGTATCAAATACCTTTAAGGTTTTGGGTGTATTTGGGCATAAAGTGATTGGACTGACGTTGAACTTGTAGTAACTTGCGACATTATGTTTCTTACAAAGTACCCTTGGTGCCAGAGCCTCAGTGAGGGAATAGGTCAGCGCTGACCACTGCTCGACTATCTCATTCAACGAGGCTCTGGTACGCAGGGTACTTACAAAGTCAATTTGGCACTAGACTAGAGATGTACTTTCATTCAGGGGCGGACCCAGAACAAATTTGAAAGAGGGGCAGTTGGTAGTGGGGGCGCTATATACAACAATTTCAGATCCTAACTATTGACAGAAGGCTCTCAATTCACGTTCTAAAGGGAATTTTCACAATTATTGTGCCAAACCATTTCCAAAAAGGGGCGCCAGACTTGCTTCAACTCGGTGAGGGAGGGGCACCTCCCCTAGTTGCCCTCCCCCTTATCTCCGCCACTGCTTTCATTAAACCTTCAAACCGTAAGGAGTCTTTTTAGAAAAGTTTAGCTTGCATGATGTTTTCAAATACTATGAAAAATTTATCAATATTGGGTAACTATATTCGGTTTCTTACTGTTTCTTTGGGGGAAAGAATTAGCATGTTGCCATAATTTTAGTTTATGTTAGGCTAGAATTAGATGGCTGGTGTTAATACATCCAGATAAGTGTTGTTAGACATTATTTCATAACAATTTCTGCAATATTGGGTTTTTATTTATTCACAGTAAATTGTTAAAGCTTGCAAAATCTGTACGCAGCCCTCGAATTGGGTCATTACAGACAATACTTCCCTTGTAAAGGCGAGCTTCTCTCTGTTGAGGTATTTTCGAAAACACCTCTCGCAACTGGCCGATGTATAATTAAAAGAACCGTTTGCTTTTGAAATCTGCAATGTAAGTTCAGGCTGGCTGTTCTTAATTTTTTCGACAAACTGAGACTGTATTGTTCTTAATTTATTCTTAAATTAATAGGGTCTAAGCAGTGCAGTTGGTAGCTATTGAATTTAGAGAGATTCTCAAGCCTCGTTTGCCAGCAAAATGACCGAGATATCCTGTATTTGCTAAAAAGTTAGTAAATGCATCGAAAAGTCAACCCTAGATGGCAAGAACTTCTCGTTTTTGAGATGAAACATTGCTTAAACATAACATTTTTAAGTAGATCAGCCTCAGCGTGTTCTTAATTTGTTCTCAAATTTTTGCCAGTTTTGAGGCTCGTGTCCTTATGTAATCTTTCTTGTAAAAAGGAGTTTATGTCATATATGAAGATCTGTGGTTAGCGTCGCGGACAACAGATCAAAAAGTTCGAGACAATAACGTGACCAAACTTTCCCTTAGGGATTCGCCAGGTTTCTCTGATTCCAGGCGTAGAATTCACGAGGTATGGTCAAATTGAAAGGAACAGGACATTGCTCTATAAGCATAGCTTCTCAGTGGCTCTCAAACCTACCTTGGGAGGCTAGCCAGTAACAAATACAAGACAGGTCACACGTGCATCATTTGCCCTGAGCATTATTAATACTGTGCTGCGCAAAACATCTACGTACCGATTCATGAGATTCCATTATTTTCAGTATTCGAGCCTTGCAGAGTTACAGCTCAATTAAAATGTACTCCGATCAAATCAGACTTTTTAGGTCATCTAATTTAGAATCACATTCAACACCAGATTTTTATGGAGAAATTTTAATACTACACCAATGAGGTTCTAAATCAGTAATCCATGACTAACAAATTGGGCATGATACGATCCGAAATCACCATTTTCAGACCATAATGTGATTATGCTTTGTCCAAGTTTCCTTTGCCTGCAATGTTGACATCTTCACCGAGAAGTCCCCGTAAGAATAGCTGCATTGCAACTTGACATCTTCTCGAAATCTTTGTACTTGTTATTCTCAATCTTCTATTCCTATTTTCCGGCTTTGAACTCGGTTTCTTTGGAACCTGGGAAACAACGGGAAGAAAGTGAGGTCTCTCCTGGAATCCTGTATAGGAATGTGATGGCAAGTTCATCAAAATCAGTATTTCTTTCAATCTATTGCTTCCTACTTTGAATTTAAGCATATATTCGAGCTTTGTATTTACGTTCGCTACACGAATGCTAATTCTTTGCTCAAAACAAGTCCCATGAAATTTTAAATTTGCTTCTAGGAAACAGTAAACTTTTAAAGACTCACTGATCTACTACTGCCTTCATGCTGGACCTTTAATGATTGTTCACATTCGATAACAAGAAATGTGAAGGGGATCGGATTTGCTGTTTACATAATGATTTGTCTCAATCTTCCGTTGCCATTTGCAGTCAAGAGTTAAATTGTATTGATCAATTTTTATACGCCAAATGATAAGCCAAATGAATAAGTATGAACTAATTATGGATTTACCTAGAAGTGAAATAGTGAATGTTTATATACCTTGAGCTCTTTCTTTCCAAAGAACTGCCCTCCTAGCCCTGTGGAAAATGCTGCGACGTCATTTTCTGTTACAATAAAAATCAGGGTTGCAACAAGATATGTTTGTAAAACGGCTATCAAGATGACACGCATGTTCTTGAGTTAAATGATCTCTTCGCCACTAGCACGAATAGCAAATGCGGGATCCTAAACTACCTATTCCAAGTTCATGAATTTTTAAAATACTCCGAACTAAAACAGGGTGTAAGATGTGTTTCTTTGTCAAGGTCCAAGAGTGGACTCACAATTAGTGGTGGGAGGGCATGGATAAGGGGCCGCAACCTTACTATACTGTCATATTTAAATATTTTTTACCATAAAAGATTCTACGGTGGGCTGGGGTGGACGTGAGTTGGGCTGATCAGTTCGATTTCGATTTTTGCAATGGCAAAAAGGCCACCGTTAAGGAAAATGCTGCTTGAGAAATCTGCTTGTCCAAATATTTCAAAATAGATAAAAAATACTAAAAAAGAATTTTCCAAGAGTCTGAAGGGCGTGGCCGAGAAAATTTGTATTTGTCCACCCCAGTTTTTTCAAGCTGGCGATGTTTTTTCATTTTTTTTTTCATTGTTCTCTCTAATGTTTTGATGCCACATTCGATACTGCTATCACAAGCATAGATTGTTGCTTCATCTGCAAAGTTACAAACTTCAATGTCTCACTAGTATAAAAGGGTAATGAAGGTATATATTAAGCATCAGAGGCCCCAAGACTGAAATTTGTGGTAGACAAACTGCTGTTTCTCTTCGAGTTTTGAAGATTCTCTTCGAGGATTCGTTTATTCTTACCCCCTGCTTCCTTTATCTGAGACTGCTCTAGCTGTACCACATTGCACTCACACTGAACCTTAATTTAAGTACATAGTTTGCAAATATAAATCGAGATGACTTTTATTCGGGCATGATTTTTATTCGTAATTTAAATGCCCCCCCCCCCCTATAGAGTTTGGGAACAGACGATAAAACGTTATAGGTCCCCTGATTTCCAAATTCCTGCTACATTTTTAACCCGATTCGCCCGATTCTCGAACTTCAATCCCCGATCTCTGTGATTCCCGCTTCTCCGAAAAACAAATTTGGTATCCTCCCATTGCCTCTATTCACTTTCCATCGCCTCCCCTCACCTCTGTAAATGGACATGTCAGGCCCGTAGACACTGGGGGGCTGGGGGGCAATGCCCCCAAATAATTTGCGAAGATTGTGCTTGAAGATCTTATACGCGCAGCTTGGCAGGTATAGAAAAAATTTCGTAAGGCAGGTATAGAAAAAGCTATATTTCTATCCATGCACCCCCCCCCCCCCAATCCAGTTTAGCTGTCTACGGGCCTGCATGTACATATCATTTCACGCGATGTTAAGCTATTTTGTGATGTATCACCTCTTACAAACTAGAAACACTGGCTCTACCTTTATCAGACGCCTTTTATCGCAAAAGCTAGTCGCTAGAAAGAGCAAGCATATAAACAAACTGGGATGAAGAATTGATGGTTTTTGATCGAAACCTATACAATTCCTATTGTTTTAGAACAAAGCAATTCCAAGAAACAGTTCCATGTCTACGCAAATATTTGCGGTGCAAGTCGAGGATCGTTCATTACCTTATAGGTCCACATGTCTCTTGTGCATTTTTAAAGACAATATTGAATGTACATTTACTTTACGCTGGAATTCAGGTATGTACTCATGATTGTGAACGGGGAAGGATTCTCGCACCATATCGTTCGCAATGTTAAGATGGCATGTGGAATTGAATCATGGCCTAAGTAAGTCCCTTCTGTTTTTCTACACTTTTGAAGGCATTAGGTATTTTAATAGGTCAAATTGTGGCTGTGCAGGAACAATGAACTATTAATAAATAAGTTATAATTGTACGATCTCACCGATCTTTATCTTTATGATCTTGATTCTTGTTATACGCTGCCTTAGGCCATCGACACAATGAAAACAAATCTGATGTGTTTTTGTGTCTTTTCTCCAGCGAAATGAAAACTAACTAACTAAAAATCCATTGGAAAGGTATATACATAAGCGGTGATTTATTACGTAAAATAAATAAGGTAGCGTGGGAAAGGAAGGGCTAGGCTAAGTGTGAATAGTTTATGAATAAAGATTTAGGTAGATGTGTAGGGTTGATGAGGGCCTAAACAAAAGAGAGGAAATGTTGACATAGTGATATGCTCGTAGCGTGTAGTGATGAGGTAGTGATGTGAAGAAATTACTGTAGGTAAAATAAACAGAGTAGAAATGGATGGCGATAGGTGAGGAAAAATTAGAATGAATGGAATCACTACAGTATATAACAAATGGATTAATGCCATTGAGATATTTTATGAAAATTCCTTTACATCTTCTCTACGTGTTCATTTAAGTAAATGTACATAGGCAGGTACATCAGAAGAGAGATTATTGGCAAGTAAACAAAGTTTGCTTAATCTCCGGTTATCAAAAGCTCGAAGGTAAAAAGATAACCTACTTCGGAAGCGAATGAAATTTCCATCGCCAAAATGACACCAAAAAGGTACACTAGACAAATTTTGCGTGAGAAGTTGTCTGTAAGCAGATTGTGACAGTAAACTGAACTTATTTGCATAGGCGTGACTGAACGAAACCAACAGAAATTGAAAGCAGTGTTGTCGAATCTTCAACTACACATTTCTTTTTATAAGAACGTAGCTTTGCAAACGCAACCCTTTCTTTCACAATTGCACATTTCTCTGTTTGCCACTGCTCCTGTCTGCTGAGTAAACGTCTCTTTACTATTCATTTTGCGGGCAACTTCTGCGTGCAAACCTTTCTTTACTATTCATTTTGCGGGCAAATTCTGCGTGCAAATTCTGCGTGCAAACCTTTCTTTACTATTCATTTTGCGTGCAAATTTAAGTTTCTTTAATAGCGATTTATTGAATTTGGTGTTCAATCAGAAAATTTTAGCGTGCAGCACTATCCTGACCTCGCGCATGCATGAGCCGAGAACAAATGTTTTACAGCAATTTCTTGAAAAGTTTCTCGTCATTTTCATTAATTCTTCATTTTAGCACGCCCCAAGTTAATAACACTACCTTTAGGTACTGACAAGATTATACCCTGCACTATAGTTGCAATGAGTGAGCTTATTCAATGTCTTTTGAATCAGCTCTGTTACATTTAGATGAGTAGTTATGCTGATTTTTTTCGATCTGCTCACACAGGTGAAGTTTATAGCAGTGTCAAAAATTTTTTCTAGAACAAGGCTGTACACGTTACTCTTTATTTTAGAATGATGGCCTTTGCAATTATCTTTGTTTTACTGGTCCAGCAAAACAACTTTGTGAGCTCTCTTGAATGTATCAAAGATTACGGTAGGTTAACCTTTTCTTTCTATTCAAAACCTATGGTGTAGAATAACAATCATTAGCCCTATTTACACTACACAACTTGACCCGGGTTCGCCCCGGATTACGTTAGCCCGGGTTGGTTTTGGTTTATAGTGTAAGCGCTGACCTGGGGCAAAACTGGGTTAACAATAACACGCATGCCTGATAGTTCGTCAAAATGCCGCCTTTTCGTTTCAAACAGGAGAGCGGATGCTCATCATAAAAACTAACCCGGGTTCGCCCCAGTTTCGCGCTTAGATTAAATTTTTGAAAAGTTAACCCGGTTAGTTTAAACTGGGTTGGTTTAACCCTGAGTGAACCCGGGTTAGTTGCATTAACACTACGAAAAAGTAAACCGGGCTAGTTTAACCCTGGGTGAACCCGGGTTAGTTTGTGTAGTGTAAATAGAGCTTTACTGTTTGTTGACTGGCTTGGACCTCGAACGCAGTAAAGGAAATATGATTGAGTGATAATGTTCTTTCTCATTATGCCACCTCTAATCATTTAAAGAATCGATACTGGATGTTACATGGTTACAAACATACTCCATTAACAAATAATTATAAAGCTCTATTAAAATCTACAATCTATATGGCAAAGGTACCAGATTTTAATTTTGCCGGGTGCGGCTCTAACTAAGAAAAATATTGCATTACTGTTAAATGGGTTTATATTTAATTTTCCCTAAGATCGAACCCCTAAGAACTAAAGTAGCTGGCACTAAAAACCCGAGGTTATCTAAAGTGTTTGCATTCATTCTGAAGCCGTCCTTCAAGTTTTGGTTTGGGAAAGATTTTCTTAACGCTCTTTTAACTCATATTTAGGCCCTCAATCACCTTAAGCCTTCATACTTTGTATCATAATCATGGAAGCAAACCCAAGTTGAGAAGCCAATCAATTATTGCTATAACATTCCCGCTTTCTAAGACATACAAAATTAACTCGAAATTTAGTTTACTGAACGCCTATACTCAAGGTCTGAATCTTGCTTAGATCTTATGTAATAAGAAAAATTGAATATCGTCAGAATGATTTCTGATTTTCTCACAATATTTGTAAAAAATTGCCTGTGCTTTACCAAGAGCCCAAACACGATTACAAAATATCGGAATTCATAAGATGCGGAGACGAGAACTTTAAGGAAGCTGTTTATTTCCAAGTCGCGGTTTTAGGCCTTTAAATTTATAGGTTAATTGGCATAAATCAAGTGAGTCATAGGTTTATTTGTCAAAAAGTGAACATTAGATAAATAGTATCATGCTTGAACTCCAAACATAATCATCTTAACTTTGATAGCAGGAAAGAAAATTTCTTAGAATATATACACAATTCAAATATGTACCCCAATTAAAATGTGCCGACTCTAACGTATTTCCTTTAGTGGTCGACTCAACAAAGGAAAGTGTATAAAATCCATAAACGAGCATGGTGGGGATTGAGAGCTTATCATAATTCCATAGCAGAAAATTTTGAATTAAAGTTTTCAAGAATCTAATATTTTTTAAGTGTGTCGGGGGCATATACCCTTCGATCCCTTTTCCGACAGACCTGATCGTCAAGAATAATTAAATAGAATGAAATCAGTTCTACAATCAGAATATAGTGAACTCCTTCGTGACACTGTCTCTAAATTTTTGGACTCCACTTCACTTATCAGGCAAAAGAAAAAAGATTTTTAGATGTTTAGAAGGATAGAAACAGCCACAAGGATACAAGAGAAAAGAAAAACAAAGGCACTTCCTTTGTTCCCCTTCTTAACCTCCTCTTATCTTCCGTCTCCACTTACCTTGTAATCTGCCACCAAAGAATAGCTATGACATTTCTAAAACTTTCTTTTTGATTTCTTTGACGTTGATATAAAAGGTTATATAAAGATGAAATAGCGGAGCGTTTTAAAAGTATAAAATCAAACTCGAATCAAGTATCTGAAATTTCGCACGGAAAAGTTATTTTAAACGAGGCCATCGATTGAAGTGATGATGTCAGCGAATCTTCTCTGTGTCGCACAATGCCTAAATAGAATAATTCACTCAATTTTTTTATAAGAAACAAAGGTCGATGTTGATTTCTCCGGTTTCCTAAGGCATACCGGAAAACAAAGACCCAGGACGTTGTAAGGGGGAATACTTCTAATGAATGCAGAAATGAATCTGATTTCTATTTCTGGCTTTGTGGGAAAAACGAAAACTCGATTAAACTAAATGTGTGCATCATTAGTAAGCCCACATCATTAACAAGCCGTCAAAGCGTAAATAATTTTGATATATTCAAAAAGATGCTAGACATTAAAGGCAGGAATGATAAGGCATTTAAAAGTTTCTTTGCTCTAGAAGCAGGAATGGCTGCTTATTGGTATGTTTATTGCCTGCTGAAACATGCATCAGAAATCATGATCTTGATTTGAAAAAAGTTTAAAAATTTTTTTTCTTTCTGAAAGCGTTTTTGTTCTGAAAGAAAAAAGTGGAGACCAGCACAGTGGCGACACTTCGCCTAGTTTCACTTTTGAACACTTGTAGCAGCAATGAATTGGAAAAGTTTCTGATCACCTAGACAGCAAATGTTTTTCACACAGGGCCAAAAATGAGAATCAGCTGTATTCTTTGTAGTATTCCTCCTTACTATGATGTGCAGTCTTCTGTTCGATGTTTAAAACTTTTGAATTTTATGGACAATTGTCACGTGATGTTATAACTTGGCATTCTTATAAATGAAACAACGAGTGCACCATCGAAAACATATATGGTCCTGGGTGCTGGGTCCTGGGTCCTGGGTCCTGGGTGCTGGGTCCTGGGTCCTGGGTCCTGGGTCCTGGGTCCCGGGTCCTGCCTTAAGGTCCTGGGTCCTTGTTTTCCGGTACGCCGTTTCTTAATGTTCTGGAAATTTTAATACTGATTGTTTCTTAAGAGTTTCTTAATTATGATGTTATGAATGATGTTATAAAATGTTCGTGACCTTTTTTATCACGTCAAAAAATTCGCTTCCGTTCTGATGCTGTATTCAGATGTGGGAAGTATATTTTTATCCCTTGTGTCTTAAGTTCTAGGCCAACAGGGCAATCATGTTCTTGGATTTTACAAAATTTCGTAGCTCTCAGTTTTATCACAATTTAATAGTTTCTGAATTTTTTTGCTTCGAGTACTGAAGTTTCTTAATTTTTATAGTCAGTTTCTTATATAAAAAAGAATGTACTTGTAAACGTTTATGTTAGATGTATTCTGAGAGAGAAAAATATGTCAATTTTTGATGACTGTTATTGATGAAAATTGTTTGTTCTTATAACAGCATTCTTCTCTTTCTCTTTAAGATTCGCCGCATCTGGAAATCTTTATAGCCAAGCCAGCATTTCCAGTAAAAAATGGCTCCGACAACATCACGTTGACATGTGTTGTTAGGCCATTCGAAGATGGTTACCTTGTTAGACACAGTTCTCTCACGGTTCTAAAAGACTCAAATAAGATGCAGGTGGCTAAAATCGATAAATTTGCGTTGGTTGAAGGGAGTTACAATCTAACCATCTCTTTAAGAAGGTACATTTTTGCAAACGAAACGTCAATATCTGTCACGTGTCTTGGATCAATGCTGAGTCGCAGCTGTGCTAACGTCACACAGAGGATAATTCTATTCGGTATGTCTCACGTTTTGATAGAAAGAAGGTAGGATAAGCAACAGTTATTAACAGTGCCAGACATTCCATCTTTAGAATATTGAAAAACGGGAGTTTTTAACAAATACAATCAAAATATAGAATTTTGGTCCATCCCCAAAAATGCAAAAGAAAATTTCACAGAAGTAAGGTCTTGCCATAATCAATTCTTTAAAACCCTGTTGTTGCAAGAAGCCAAGCATATTTTGGTCGCCAAAAAATGGGGGGGGGGTTGTATTTTTTCTATTTAAATTCCCACAGAAAGCGCAGGTCACAACGCCGTAAAACGTAGCAACTTGTGAATAGGGGTCTGGGACACAGGCTACTTGTGAATGGCGGCCTCTGATTGGCTGAATGGCCTACATGTAAAACACATCTGATTGGGTAAACAAGATGTACCCTTGCTCACGGTACTGAATACGTCTGAACCAAAGAAAAGTGTGCATTTCCTGTCTGCTATGGTTTAAAATTTTCAATTTTTGCTCAATATTTTTTCAAGATATGATTTGATTACAGATATATAAAAAAATTCCTGAGAGCGGGAGTTTGAAATCGGGAGAGCAGGAAAATAAGTCTCAAAGTGGGAGACTTCCGCACTAATCTGGAGAGTTGGAACCTTTGCAGTGCTTTATTTTTGCATCATGAAATGAAGTGTCAAACAGCCATGTTATTTCAAAACGCGAATGGTATTTTCTGCCTAACATAAATTGCTTACCAGGTCCGTACATTGATGATTAGACCTTACTTTAGTTGGGCACCGAATTGAGTTGAATATTTGAGTTGAATTGCTCGAAATGCTTTTAAATACGCAAATTTATGACAGCTGCGTGGAACATCGTAATTTTACTGGATGGTTTTGACGTTATGTGGTTTTCAATCCTTGTTGTGAAAAATTTAGACGCTTTGTAAAGCTTTGTAAAAACAGAAATTGATAGAGCTTAATAAAAACAGAAAAAGCAAGTTGTTAAGAAAAAAACAAGGAAAATGGGAGAGGCAGTAGTCACAGCCACCTGGGTACAACTTCAAGCTCAGCCAGGGAACGGGTATAACTGCCCCTTGAATCTTGTAGATCAGATTATCCTGGGCCAGACAGAAAATAACATGAAATTTGTATCCAGGCAACTCATCAACCAGAATCCCACGAGGGACATTTCGGGTACATAATAATTAATTTCCTATATTATTGATTATTATTAGTTGTTAGTTATAATTATTAGTTATTAATTATAGAAGAGAACAGCATGGAAACAGCATACGAAGTAAGCACGATAATTCCGATCCAAAGCAATTAAATACACCCATCTGAGTCAAAGGACCAATACTTTCGCGCAGAAGCCCAAACTACAGAACTCCTTTTTTCTATATTATTCCCAATGGCACATAAGAACTTAAATACCAAACTGAAGCATGACAATTGACACCCAAATGAGAATAATACAAATACGCTAAAAAAGAACCCCTGGCGAAACTTCTTTGAATTAAAAGAAGAAATGCTCTTGGAAAAGAATGTCTCTAGTGGTTGTCACGTTTAGAATTATATTTATCAATGTGTAGCTACTATTATGAACTTATAGTATGTCCTATGTCCTAGAATCGTTTTAAACAGCGTAAAGCTACCCATTACAAAGATGCTTTGATTGAAACTGCAGAAGTAAAACTTTTATTAAAATTTCAGATAAATCAGCAGGCACAGGGTCACCAGCTTCGTTTCTCAAGCACACGAAATGTAAGTATCCTTCAATTAAAGCGTTTGCGAAACTGAAGTTAGAAATTTATTTTGTTGTAAATTTATTTTGAAAAAGGTTCAATTGCAATATACACTGTTTTATAACATCTTTGCGTAAAGTAACGCTGTCGGAACAAAAATCTGCTCGTAAAAACAAAAGGCTCTTGCTAAAGTTGGTAAATTATGCCAACTAACAACTAACCAATGTAGTTTTCTCATACTTATAGGCCAATGAAACTGCCTCACAGCCATTAAGAAAGAAACGTAAACACGATCCCTAAAATTGCAACCTCCTATAGGTTTTATTACCTAATAGTCATATTGATACGAGATCTAGCGAAATACAAGAATATGACGTCGTGATGACGTCATAGAATACAAATATTTAGACCATAGATTTGTAGGTAGTACACTAGTTTTACTTGCTTAGACATTTACCGAAATATGCATTTGTAGGAATAACCATTGCAGAACCATTTGGCCACGTACCCACTGTCTTTCTATCCTATGCATATTAAAGAGGGGGCCGGTTACAATAATTTATATGCAAAACTTCACCACCAATTTTTAGTCTTTCATAATTACCTCACTCTTTTATTTCTGGGTATTCAGGGTTAGGAATAAGCATAAGAAATATCTTATACAATTGTTATTGCAATCAATAAATTGCTCTACCCAATCAAACATGTTTTCAATGACCCCCTTAATGATGACTGTATAGAAAGGCTTTCATAATTATTACTCATTCAATAATTAGGCAGTTGAGAGTAACAGTCTTTTGAGGCTATGAATAGTCAAATAGTTATGTAGAAATTAATCTCTCAACCATGTCTCAACTTAGTTTCTTTAATATTCAAGTGTGAAAAAGTTAAATCCGTTTTACTTTTTTCACATTAATTTGTGAACTTCGCAGTGATTTGTAGAGAATAATAGCTTGTGCTGTATTTTAAGCATTTTTGCTGAAAATATATACAAAAGGAGATAAAAAAACAACCATGCATTATATCTTTGGCAGCTCACTCATTCGGTATCCATGAAATTATTGGAATAACCATTGGTACTGTAGCCATTGGTGCAGTTGCGGTTGTTTTACTCTTAAAATGGAAATTGAGCTCGAAAAAGCAACCTGTAAATGTAAGTACCTATAGCTGTATAAATGATTTATATATGATTTTTCTTTTGCTTACAACTTATTCTAAATCAGTAAAAGTTTATCAAGGGATAGGAACTATTGTGGTGAAAAACCAGTTATGAAGCGTAGCTAGGAAGCGATGTTGCTATTTTATGTGGTGCAAAACGCAACTAGCATGATTGTAAAAGAAGCTACAAAAGGACCGAAAGTTACGTTTCATGGCCTCTGCCGACGAGGGAAAGATGATGAAGGGTTGGTATACCCCACGTTTTGTCTCCCTACTTTTCAAGTTTTATCGGAGCCCAAATATTTATTTACTTTCTACATTGTAGTATTAGTTTATCAACTGTTAACTAATTGTTTAAAACTACAAATATGCGGCATTTGTACATGGCCTTTTTTCATTTATTTATCTACGAAACTGGACATACCTGTTTTTTTCTTGTTTTCAAGTTGTTTCGTGCGCGGTAACCCCCGCTTTGAAAAACATGAACACCGTTATGATCCACATTGTTAGAATGTCTTAGTCTCCAGAAAATTTTACATATCCAAGAACAATTAGGCATAAAAATCTTAAAAGACAGGGACTTGCCTCTCTTTCAAAAGAAAATTATTTTAAATAAAAGCCTTAAAATCTTTAAAAACTTGCATAAATGGTCCAAAAAACCTTGCAAATACCTAAAAGACAAATAGAAGCATACTTTCCCTTTTAATAAATAATCCTTCTATAACGTCTCGATACTGTAAACCCTTGAAGGAAATCCAGACAAAGCATGTATGGAAGAAGATTTTTTCCTAAAAATCTCTCTTCACCAAAGCATTTAGACCTTTAGCATATATCCTAATTTGTTTTAATACATTTTTGAAATTCCTTTTATAATCAATGCAAAACATTTGTAGATGAGTTCAAAGTTGCTGTCACCAGAGTCATTAGAAACTGGTAAGTATTTTGTTTTTTTTTGTTTAAAAACATTCTCTTGCCTGATCAAAAAAATTGTTTTTATCATTAAACAAGGTCTATAAAATACATAAAAGTTGCAGAATTTATACCATACTGAACTTTAGTGGATCTTGTTGCATTTTAGGAACCAGTTCATTTTTTCTGACATTGTCAAATTCAAGCTTCATAAACTTTCTAAGAGCCAAATACTCCCAGGGGTTTGAAAAATCACATTAATCTTCGTTTGGTAAGACGTTCATGTCGGTGTTCAAAATGCCTTAATGTTGTGTCCTTCTACTACGAGCATTTGCAAACATAGAGAGGAGATTGAATGCCATTTGTTTAATGTAGTATAGACATTTGTTTCGGCAAAATTCTTGTGTTTCGTAGTAGAGAATGGTGTGGGCAATCTCATTTCCCAAAACTCTGGCGATTACAATCTGAAAAGTGTGATGGCAAGTTTGTGCCAAGCCCCAGAACTTCCGCTATTTGAAATTCAATATCCTTCCCAACACGATATCTACTTGCTAGCCTGCAATGGCTTGAAAATCATGCTGATAAACATTGCTAAAAAGATATTTGTTTCCAGATTTTGATTGCTTGCGAGCAAAGTCTCGGTCAGACAGGATTTTTAAAATATTCGCTCCTTACACCCACATTTCTCATAAGCTCAACCATCTCACACACAATTAGGCACATTCTGACCTGCCACTCCTGCCTTAGCCTGCGTCGCAGACCATATTCTAAAGAAGAATAAGGTGCTTAGCAAGAAGGTCTGCGACGCAGGCTACTTCTGCCATGCCATTATCTTTTACACTGTCATATCTTTCAGCATAAATGCCGCAGTCAAGGATCAGTTACGTTGAAACTACAGCATAACCCGACACAAATTATTTTTCGTTTACTATATTGTCATTATTTCACAACTTAGATGACTTTAGAAGAACCCTGGACACCCAATAGTCAAAATCTACATTCTAATTGCATATTTCCAAAAGCAATGTTACAGAGTCTTCGTTGTGGTCCTACATCTCCTTATCGATCTCTTTTTCTTCAGTTATTCTCTCAGTTTTCGTTTTACCGTTCAGTTGACTTTATCCGTGTGGAGCTTCGCCTCAACACCTTCTTCATTCCTTCTGTGAAGGAGCTTTCTCCGATAAAACTCTTCAACAGCGTACTGAGAAGGCTTCCATTATATCTTCTCCGCTTGTTATCATCCATCCTCGCGCTTTTCCCAAAAAAAGATAAAGTATCAGCATGTTGTCGATGCTACAAGAAAAAATTAAACCAATAGATATGATAAACCTATGAAATCCATCCCTGGCATAATGACACCCTTTTCCCTGGCATAGTCATATGACATTGACCACATAACATTACTCTCCAATCAGAGCAATTCAACCTTATAAATAGCATTCAGTAATTAAGACTGAATTTCTTCATAAACTCAATCTTGGCTTATCAAGTGTGGCTGAAATTGAGGACTAGCCCGTTGCAACCCTGAAAATATGCGTCTTTGTCCTCGTGTACACATAGCTATGACAATACTGGGAAAGAATGAAAGCACCTTCTTCGTTGTTCCCTTTTACTGCAAGTGCCCTTGTTTCCAGTCAGAGTAGATCTACTTTTGAAATTCAATTTAACGGCCAGCCCAGACCTAAATGACAGCTCAATCAGGAATATTTCTAAAACCTATGAGTAATTGAGCATCTTGCTTCGTTTCCTCTAGCCACGTAGCCTCTTGTTAAAAAATAAGTTGCAAAATGATGTTGTTTTTCGAGTAATATTATAACACTGTAATACAAAAGGCTTTTTGAGCTGTTATTTAATTGTCAAATTTTGTACTAAAATTCCGTTTTCGGGCTCCGACAGAGGTTGAAAAGTAAGGGGCCAGGGAAAATTTAACACCAATAATAAAAGATTTTGAAAAAGCTCTATTTTTGCAAAAAAAGCAAGGAAGCCATAGCGCCCCATCCCCACCGCCCTCCTTCGTCGGAGACCCTGCACTTGTCTTTAAAAATAGAGTGGAACTTGGTGGGACCAAGGCCTGTTCACTGTTTTTCGTTACGTTTAAACGATATTTTGATACTCCTAATATTTAATCTAATGTTTTTCTAGAAGTGTTGCTGTAGTAGCTCTTTAGAAGTAAGTATTTTATTTTTGCTACAGATTCTCAATTTGATGAAATTTTTATAAAATTTAAAGTGTATTTTTTGGTGAACGTCCTTTCAAAATTCGCATTTTGATCCTTTTTAAGATATGTCAGGTAAAGCCCGATATTGCGAACTGTGAAGGGAAAGAAAAATTCTACTGAAATTGGCCTAGCCCAGAGAAATTATGAAGTGAAAATGATAATGAAGTCTAAAATTATGTAAGAACTTTTATAAAGGTAAAAGAGCTTTGAAAAGCCACCAGCCGAGTGGATGTTGGTTGATCTTGAACCAGAAACTGCCCCCCTTCCCCCCATAAAGGTTGTAATACGATCTTCAATCTTGATAAAAAAAGCGCGACGACGCAAAAATAATTTTGACTATGTTTCCAGTTTCATAGTCAATAAAAGTCCTTAACTGACAAGGTGTCGAAATACATGTTGTAAATTCAGATACTCATCAAACGCGTCATTAGTTACATTATAACGAGGCTGAAAATGGAAACGAGGATGTTTTTATAACAGCTCTGTGCACGCGTTACATGACTGCCTTTTTGTTCGGAAAAGTACTGCACTAGATTATAGTGTTATGTCATCAATAATAAATAAAGTGAAAATTACTAAGAATGAAAACCTCTCGTCAACTTTCAGCCTTCTTAAAGAAGCATTGATCATACAAGTGTTCCCATTTAATTTCTCGTTTTTAAAATGATAGAAAAAGCAGGTCTGTCGCTAGATTTTGTTCTTAAGGGGGGTTTCCAGATCCCTTTTAACGGAATAGTTGGCGCCGACAAAGCACCCCTAGATGGTAAATAACTTTTCTTTGTTAAAACGGGGTTTTTTCTCAAGGTATCACACGCCCCCTATCTTGATAGCATTGAGAACAAGGTTTGTCATATATTTGACAGGAGCAGCCCGCAAGCCCCCCTCTTCAGTCAGTCTTCATACGCATTTTTCAATAGCCTTTCATAGACTTCATAATTACAACTGTATAGGTTCTTAATTAGCACTGCCCTTATACGATTACAACCAAGAATTGCTTTCCCTGTCATTTTGTGTAGTCTATGCTTTTTGTTATTGTTCATTTGCTATGACTGATCTCGCTGTTTCGGATTCAGATCAGTTTTAACATTTTAACTTTTTATATTTTCCTCTTCTCAGAATCTTCGGTAAAAAGTAAGCTTAAGTTTTTATCAAATATTTTATCATGAATTTTGGTTAAAAGTGCGCCCGTCAAGCGACCGTTATTGGGTACTTACGGTTATGAACGGGTTTCCGTTCCATTCCTTATAAGTCATCAAAGTCTAAAAAGAGGGGCGATACTTCAAGAACCTTCCACACTCAGAACCAATACTCAAATACACACCTACATTAATCGATAAACTCTGCCTGTGACTTGACACCTCAAGAAATGGAGAAAGAAAGAAATGAGATTTAATAGATTGACATTTGCGAAGGTAATATCAATGCAAAAAAATGACTTACTTTGATCTTGTCTCGTTTGAAAAATTGTCCTCCTATACCAATAGAGAAACTTCTTGCCCCATATGGATTTAAAATGGAGGTTAAAGTAAAAATCGCGACAAAGAAAGGCAGTAGCTGCATACTGGCTAGCCGACCACATTCACTCGACCAAAAGCAGAATAATGGTAGTTCACACGTTCATACGATCATATTTCTCTGCATTTTAATCAAATTATAGCGGAGGAAAATGTTTTCATTCAATTAAGCTCTATCCATTGAAAATGAGGCATATATTAATTATTTACAGAAAAAGCTTTAAATTTTGCTTTACTGTTCCACTAACAATCAGTTACCATATGCATAATAAGATAATAGGAATCTCTGTAAACCAACGTCATGATGAATAATTGGAAATTAGATGTCAGCAATGCTGTTTCATTATCACCCAGCCCAATCAAATAAAGCTACCAAAAGTCATGTTTTTCCTCTAGACTTGAATACCAGCATATCTCAAAAACCGGGCTGTTGAGAGGGTTGTTAGGGCGCCCCAACTGTCAAACAAAAAGTCAATTTGGAAGTTCTCAAAAACGGTTGGATGTTTTTAACACGTCCTTGGGACTGACTGAACTTGGGAATCAATCATTTCTAATAGTTTTAACCAAAAATTTGCTGACATTTGCTATGGCTATGCAGTGAAAATTATCTTAAGCGAAAACAGACTCTCAAAAACCACTATGCAAAAACTCAGAAACTCTGGTAGTCAATTGGAAGCTTGAAAAGTTGAAAATGTAAGATAATTTCATTTCGCTTCACAGTAAACATTTACTTCTGTAGGCAAATTGTACCAATATGTAATTATTGATTTTGGGTTTACGCGTTACTCACAACGTAGGAAGAAATGAGCCTCGTCTAGGGTTATTAGGAATGTGAAATAGGAGGGGCTTTTTAGGAAAGCTGAGCAGCCTATAGAAAAAATATAAAAAACAAAAATTTAATGCTTATAATGCTTAATGCGTTTAACGAAACATGCAAGTTGATGCTTTTTCTCGAAAAAATATAAAATATTATTATGAAATTTTTGATATGAAAAAATAAAGTAAGATTTCTGGAACTCAACTAGAAGAGCATAGTACCATTTCATCGTACAATTTAGCTTTGGCTTTAAACATATGGTAATCGGCTTTCAGTGGCGTACCCAGGGCTGCAGCAGTAGGGGGGGAGCCCCCAGAATTTTTTTGACCACGCCCGTCAGACACTCGCAAATGCGGGGAAACGCCCTTTTTGCAAAATTTTCCCCCATTATTTGATTAGTGTTCGCTACAGTAAATAGCAAAGTATTTTATAATTGTTATTGATACAAGCATACAGTATACTGCACCCCCCCTCCCCCAAATGAGTTTTACATCATTTTTAGACAAATCTCGAGGATCGTATTTTAGAAAAGTGGGGGGGTCAGGACCCCCCTATTCCCCCCCCCCTTGGGTACGCCACTGTCGGCATTCTAATCAATTCACTTTTTCAGCAAAGCAGCCAAGTATTTTTTCTTCCATAGAAATGATTTCTTTTCTTTTGGCCCATACATTGTCCACAACTTTATCTTGATCTAGCCTCGACTCTAGCAAATAGACTTGAAAAATTATCTAATGTCCAACTCATCGCTTTTTTGACTCTAAAGGGCAGCAGTTAATATATGAATTATCCAAATGTTTTAATCAAGAAAGATTTGATATAGAAGGGTAGAACGTAGCATACCTAAAAACAACAATGGCATGATTAATTGTTCCACCAACACGAAAGGCTAATTTCATGGGTTTATACCTTTTAACTTCAATAGATAAAATGTAATCTGCCACATAAAGTGTATTATTACGCTTTTAATTGTCATTGATGGTCTTGCTTGAATGTTGGATTTAGATTGCACTGGGCCACAAATAATCGTACCAAGCATTCACGAGTGAAACCATACAATGCTTTGTTCAAAATTGCATCTGGAAATTCATAAATACTTCATTTCAAGACGAGAGAGAAAAGCTTATGCTATTAGAAGCCTTGGCTCAAAGTCTCAACTATAGCTTCAATTATTCAATCATCTAGCAAATGGATGTATATAATCTCAAAAGGTCCTATATTATAAACATTATAAAGAAGATATAGTCAAAAGCCTGACTGGGGATCATGGGTGTCGAGAGGAGGGATAAGCAGGGACGCCGGAAGCATTTTGAGGCGGCGGGGGCAGTTACTCAAAAAGGGCACATTTTCAATGACTAATATTAGAATTATAACAAAAAATGATGTAACATAATACTTTGGTACCGATAAGACGTTTAATCTAAAAGGTCAGTCTGTTGTTTAGGCTTTTGCTTGGTGGGAGGGAGTGGGTGGGTGTGGTACCTTAACATGCTTGAAGGTAGGGGGAGGTGTTATGAGTACCTTAACATGCCTGAAAAGTGCGGAATTATCGGCATCAGTTTTTGAAATATGTGCAGAACAATGGGAACCATTTTCGAAAAATATTGAAAATTATTAGGAGGGAGTTTTAGCATTAACAAAATGAATGTCCAGTTAGAAATGAAAGTATGAAATATGTGCAATATTGAGATTTTTGGCAAATGACATGCAAAATTTGTTTGATGATTATGTTGCGCTTTAAAAATGTTGTTTGCTTTGCGGAATTATGGATATAGTTTTCATCATGATTGCGAAATTATGGTTCACATCTTCAACCAAAATGACACGTCCCCGTTCAAAATTAGGCTTAGTTAACCCCCCCCCCTCACCCCGTGGGCTGTTGGCATTGATTGGAGTTTCTACTAGTTAACTTGAATTAGTATTGCGTATTTCATTAGTGTTTGACATGCTCTACTAGAGTCCGTTAAAAGGGGCCCCATCTCCGTTTTCCCTTAGGACCCCAGATGATTCCGTTACGCCACTCACCTTATTCTACAGTAATTTCCTACATTTTAGAGTGTTGCCGAAAAAAACATTATTGCACATAAGTTCAAAACAAATGCACCGAAGTTTTTAATTGTTTTCATTTTGTTCGAAACCACACTAATATTATATCTCCCTATTCCATTCGCAAAAACACAGTGCCATTTTCACAAGAGCACAGTGCTGCCCCGCTGCCCCCGTAGAGTCAGGGCAGGGGGGACAGCTGCCCCCGTGCTTCCGGCGCCCCTGGGGATAAGGATGGGCAAAAGATCCGGGGCACTTGTTCTGAAAGGGCCTACAATAATCCCTTGTTCCAAGTTCTATTTACAACACAAAAAGCTACTTCATTCAGCTACTTATATCGAATCAACGCCTGTATGTTTATCAAAGCGAAAAACGATGTCAAAATATTCTTGATTCATCAATGCAATGATTATCTACAATCTTATTAAGAACGCTTAAAAACTTTTCAACAATAGTATCTAAAAGGGTGTTTCCCTAGTTCTCCAGGAGACCGGAGGGTCTGACAATTTAAAACTTTTTTTGGAGAGCCCAATCACTCAAGGACCAGAGCTGGGGACGGAAACTATCAGCTTTAAGGGGACATATACCCTGGGTACCAGACTCACTCGGGACAGGACCAATTTGTTCCGATAGATTCCAAGCAAATTACATACTAATCTTCACATACAGTAAGTTAACGCATGCGCTAGAGTGGTAAGGCTTCACCTGACTGGCAAGAGTTGCCCTTCTGCCTGATTCCTATTCTGTGACTCCACGCCGTCTTTCTAACTAAATAAGGTTATATAAAAATACTTCATAAAGGTGTTTAATTGTATGACAACTGAATTTTCTATTATATGTAGTTATATTACACAATATTGCAGATCTGGACATATTATGCTAGCTTGTCAGCTAATCCCCAATGCAGAGCATTTCGGATTCGGGGGTCTCTGATCAGTATGCTCCATCATGCGTGGTTGTCAGTAGACAAAATATTGAATTGGATTACGGCTATTTTGAAAACCCTGGCCTTATATCGGTTGTGTCTAATTAACTTCTAGACTAGAACTCTTTTCTGCTAGCTCGATGATACAATTAAACAGAGTCCAGAAAAGCTGTAAAACCTCCTCCAGACAAAAACAAACCTTCCTCAGAAAACAATAGAAAGTGGGCGTGGTTTGGGTGTGTCATAGTAGCTTCTATTGTGGACGTGAGACTGTAATATTTTCCTGACTCTGCAATTAAATATAACTAAATGAATGTCATACATTATTGACAAACATAGCTTTGCCAAATGAGAATTCCGAAATGCGCTGTCACTAGCCTACGTCATTTTAAAAACAATCAACGCTAGGCGTGATAATTTGCTTGGAACTGGCCAACCGTAAATAATGATATTTCCTGCAATTATTTTCCAATTCTGAACTTTTTACTCATTTCGAATTCATTTTGACAGGCCAGTAACATCTATTAGAAGGAAGAAATCTTCTAATATGACGTTAGAGTAAGCTATAAATCCATTTTTGAATTATCCTTCATAGATTTTATTTAAGGATTTTCCTTTGTGAAAGGACTTGAAGCTTCAGTTTTTGCCCCCCTAGCTTCTTGCCCGAATTTTGGGCACTGTCAAAAATATTATTTTCGTGAGTGAAAATTTTATAATAATGCATTGAGATGCCCCTGGAATTTAATCTTGCACTTTTTCTTGGGCTTTTTGCAAAATCTTGAGTTATTTTTTGGTCTGAAAGTGTCTTTTTGGTTTTTGGTTTGAAGGGAACTTTTCTGGACAGGGAGCAGAGTAGCAGGAAGATCGTAAGGGCTGCTTGTTACAATCTTTGCAGCTTTATTTTGCATGTTCTGTAAGGCTTTGATTTTTGGTCCACTGCAAAGGCTAAAACAGGACAACATTAACTCGAATGCTGCTCAACAATTCCTCTATACATTTTGTTGAGTACATTTCTTGGAAGATATGCATTTTGTTGACTGGATCGGACGAAAGATATCTATTTGAATACTTAATAAGTCCAAAGTCTCGATTAGCCTTGTCTTAACATTGTCAGTTTGTTTGTCCGAGATAAAATAACAGTGTTATCTTGGTTTGTCCTAGTCTACTTGACAATCTGAACACCTAAGTATATTTTATTAGTAACCATTTCAATTTTCTGACCACCTATGAGGCTCTATAAGGGGGATGACATTATTTCATATTTCATGATGATATCTTTCAATTATTTCATACTTCAAAATTACCAAAGCAAAATATTTCGAAATTGTCAAATGTTGATAATAATAATAACAATAACCTCTTTATTTTCGTTTGGGTATTTTCCAACGACCCAAACGACCCAAACGACCAAGTGGGAACCAGGCTTATGAACTAAGTTTATTATGGAGTTGAATCTATGAAAGGGGTTCTTAAAGGCATTGAGTCATGGTAAATAGGAAGCGTATACCCAAATTGCAAAAATGCTGAGTCATTATGATATTCTGATTGGCTGTCAAGCAAACTGCACACACGATGTTGTAAGTACTCTTTGTTCCGCTGTTTCTAAAGGTTCTTTCTTTCTCTCTCTTTTATCTTGCTCTCTACAAAAGATTTCAAAACTTCTTCCCCCATTTGTACCTTTCAAATGCCACAAAGGCTTTTCAAATGACTTTCGCTGTCGACCAAGAATGTCTGATCACATGAAAACAAACTTATCACATGGAAACAGACAAACCCCCCGCGAAGAACCAGTATTTACCACGACTTGATGCCTTTAATATACATAGATAATTATGTAAAACTTATTAATACCAGCTATTTATATACATAAAAAGAGAAGAGTATGATATTAATCTATCTATTTACATATTTAACAGCTACATTTGTCTATTTAGATACGTTTTCCACATTTTTTATCGTATCAGGCAAGGTGTTCCAGAGAATGCTCCCCCGGAATGCCAATAAGTTTATCCCAAATGATATCGTTTTGGTAGACGAAAGTTGCAGCGTATTTTTTATTCGCAAATTATGAATGAGGGACTCTTATTTAATGATTTGTATATCTCTGTCATTAATTTCTGTAAGTTCTTGGTGTGGATGGCTATTTCATTGTTCTTTGCGAGGAGACATTCAAAGGTGGATTCATTATCACAAAACAACGCGCGTAGTGCACGTTTATGTACTCAATTTATCTCTTTCAGGGCCGTCGCTAATCACTTTCACTTAGGGGGGTGCCAGTCACAAATTTGCCGACAAAACAGGGCGTGGCATAAGGTATTTCAATTTTTGGGTGTGGTATTTTGACGCAATTGATTTTGATTATCAATGGGTATGTTCTCGTTAGTCAATCATCGCTTCAATTTTCGAGTGACTGTGGGTACTTAGTTTGCATGAGTAGATCCTACTAATAGGACCGCCAAGAGGTTTCGAAGGCCTTGAAAGAAACCCGAAAGACGAGGCCCCTGCGAGCGGAGCGAGCAGAAATTTTTTGCGACCACGCCCTTTAGATTGTCTTAAATTGCATTTCAGAATATTTCTTGCAGTCATTTTTTGCAATCGTCTAAAACTTTTAACTATTTTTAGGCATACTTCTTCTACGTTTCATTGATTTCATTCTTAAAATGGGGTTCATTACTCCTTGAGGCCCCATCAACCTCAAGGCCCTGAGGCACTTTGCCCCCTTGCTCCCCTCAGCAGCCCTGCTTACAGTGGCTTCCAGTACCTACAGGATCAACGTTCAGAGTTTTTCAATTAACTTTGTCCCCAAACTTTAGGTAGAAATTAAGTCGCCCTGGATATTGGACATTAGATTCTAGACTCCGGCTGCCGACAGGAAGTCATTTGAAATTTTTTGTGGACATTTGCCCCTCCGTGACACCCATAGCGCCATCTGTACCTATTTTGAATTGCTGAGGGTTTTTTGGTGACACTTTTTTGGTCCTATCCTCATCTTACCCAAACTTTTTGCTAAAGCTATCGCATTGAGAAAGTAAAAGCCGGCAAAACTCTACTTTTAGAAAATTTGCCGACAAGAATTTTCTATGCCGCACCCCCCCCCGCTAGCGACGGCCCTGATCTCCTTATTACATTGCTTTCCACAGAAAGTCCAAATGAGAGGACAATAGTTGAAATTTGATAGCAGAAAGGAATTGTAAAGTAATTTTGCCTTGCCTATATCTAGGGAGTTCGCCACCCTAGAAAATGTTTTCACATTTTGATTTATCTTATGACATAGGGTTTTGATATGTTGGTCAAATTTAAGACCAGCAACGATTGTGATGCCTAGAAGTTTAACGCTGTCTGATGAGTATAGATTCTGGAGGCATTTTTGAAATAGGGTCTGCATCTCATCTTGGTTAGCATGTCAAATTACGCCAGAAAACTAAATTTCAGATTTATATCTTGCACAGTTTAAAAGATATGGAGGAAGGCAAAAAAGGACTGGGTACAGGTACCCCAGTTTAAAAATAGCTCTTGGGGGTATTTTCAAAGTGGGCTCTTCATTTCATCTTATTTAGCATGTTAAAGTACGTCAGAAAACTAAATTTCGAGTTTATGACTTGCATAGTTTAAAAGATATGGAGGAAGACCAAAAAGGACTGGGTACAGGTACCCCAGTCTAAACATAGCACACAATTCGTCCATTTTTTGAGATTAAGCGGCTGCACTAAGAATTCAATAATCAGTATAATTAATTTGTTTCATTTTATTCCGTGTTGTTGTTATGTTGAATCACATTCCCGCGCGGGGAGTGTGGAAAAAGTAGTGTAGTGTAAAGCTACTGCGAGCCTCACAAATAATTATGGACATAAAAGAGAAACGTCAAAGGACTTACGACCTCAGAAAGCTTCTAACAACGTCTATATGCGCGGCATGTCTTCTACTTTCGGCTACGAGAATCGACTGACTACTGAGAAAACATCCTAACTATCTAACGGCGTGACAAGAATACTAACATAAAAATTACTACCAAAAAACATAAAGTTAACAGCGCGAAAGGGGTGGTACCAGCGTACACAAGACTTACGATAACCAAATATGGATAGCACTAGGTAATAGCACAGAATAGAGATTACATATAATAGGTAATAGCAGTAGGTAATAGTAATCTCTATTCTTTGGTAATAGCAATATCAACAAAACAGGCATAAACAAGTCAACAAACAGGATATAAACAAGTTATTTTAACGAGTTACTTGAAACTGGGCAAACCAGAATAATGAGTTTAATAGGGCGCATGATTCGACGAGCGTCTATGTCGCAATAATAGCACGTGACTTCCGTAAATAGGGGCTTTTTCTACATCATATTTCAAAGCTAAAAAACCTAAATATTTATATTTTTCTCAAAAAATCGCACTTATTTCATATTTTAAATACCCCTTAGAGGGCCTTAAAACATGCTGTTGAATATTTGGCTATCTTGCAGACATCACTATTTTATTGGTTAATCTAAATAGTCTGGGCTGTTAGAACATGAATAGTGCAAATGTGATACCAGCATGAAAATGGGTACACTGGGGTAATTTCACACGCTGATGACGATGCCGAACAGACTCAAGCCGAAAAATGCCCTCAAGTGCTATTTTTAGGCTGGGGTACCTGGCCCCAGTCCTCGAAATGGGCCAATCTTTAGAAAAGGAAATGAAAAATTGCCCCTTTATGCTATTTTTAAAATATGAAATTGGTACCCATGTCTCTATTTAGGCATTCTTCTCTAAATAATTACTCTCTTTTATATGAATATGAAATGTAGCTTTCTCCATTCTTTCAACAAACTGAAAAGTAATACGAAAAGATGTAATTGACAATCTTACCTCTTGATGCATTTTTAGAATGGGGTACTGGAACCCAGTTCTCGAATTTAGGTTTTACCTTCATAGTCTAGGCTCTAAGCACCGTATTTGACATGAATTGTGCAAATTGTGGTACTAGCATGAAAATGGGTACACTGGGGCAATTTGACACATTGATAATGATGCTGAACAGACACAAGCTGAAAAATGCCCCAAAGTGCTATATTATCTATATATCGTAAAATAAACCAATTGGGTGACTTACACAACTCGATAGTACAATGTATGATTCGTAATTGCTAAAAAACCGTTCGTTGAGTTTAAATGAGGACACAACTCCCTGCGTGACCGCTCCGTGTATGTTCGATTCTTGACTCCCTCTCCTCGACTGACCACAGGGGTCCGAAGTAATAAAAAAGAACAAAATCCAACACATGCCAAAATCCAAGCGTATCAGAATTTGACCCTACTTCAGCTGCTTTGTTTTGGATAAGGAGCAAGAATGGTTCCTTAAAGAATTTCCGGAAGCAGATGATGCCTACAAAGAGAGAAGGATCAGAAGAAATAAAAAGGCAAACCTGATGTCGATTTCTGAAATCTGAAATAATTGAAACTAATCAGCTTACTCTAAGGCCCCCAATAAATGGACTCCCCCATTATTAATTTTTCAAAAATCTTATAGCCCCTGCTCTTATAAGAACCCTGCGCTTTTTGAATTTTTTGGCTCAGTGTGTCCTTCAATATTAAAATAAGTGTGAATTACAGAGCTTCTAGGACGCCTGCACAAGATTAGGGCAGGAGGGGCAGTGTTGGTGCCGAAGGCAAATCGTTGAATTTTTCTATTAGCATAATCGAGCATTCCTAGGTGGGAGGGGGGCGAGAGTGGGGTAACATAATAAAATATTAACTTTAATATGTGCCACCCATACAGCTGGGTTTTTTACCATCAAAGATTCTAAACATAAAGAAAATGTTGACGAAATTGTCTATATATGAAAATGGTTATTAAATGGCCTTGTCACTCACTATTCACAATATTTGGTTTTATAAAAATCATGGCTGTTATAAATGGGCTGGTTGTAAAATTTTGATTGCCCAACAAGATTTTATACCGATTTATCCTCCTTAGGTTCCTGGAGTACTTCTGAGGGCACACATCTTTTGCTTATCATTTATTATTTTTGCCGCTCTCCCTCTTGTGGTCGACCTTGTTACTGACCATAATTAATAGGTTATAATAGAAACATATGTAGTTGTAATCGTGTTGTGTTGAATATTTTTGTTTTATGCGAATAAAGAAAAACGCTTTCTGCGGCAGCAGTCGATATTTTGAAATTCCATGCTTCATATACAGCCTCTATTTCTTAAATTGTGGTCTTGAAACATTTCCATAAAATAGGGCCTGCTATAAATTGATTTGGTAAACGAAGTTTTAAGATTTTTTAAAAAAATTCTTGCTGCGGCGTTCGTAAAGGCACTGGTGTAGGCCAGTGTTTTCAGTCAGGCATCTAGGCGCTTCCATTGGTGCAGGCTAACTGATCACATGCGCTGCAAGAAACTGATCACACTATTGTTTGATCAAATTTTTAGCTGGGAAATTACTGAAAACGTGCGCAGATGTTTAAGGGCGGATATATAAAGAACAATCCTCCCAATTTCATGCAAATGGACAGAAGCACGTCAGATCTTTGGTAAGGGTCAGAAGAGTAGAATCATCAAGAAAGTCTTAATTCAGAATCACGTATGTCTCCATGCATCTTTTTTGCATTATTTAAGTTTTTTCCATCGATATTTAGCAAAACTTGGTAGCAAGCAAGTGTTTAGGCCTAATCCTGAGCAAAGCTGCGACCTTTGGAACGAAGACATAAATACCTGTACGCTAATACTATATACATGGCTGTAGTATAGTATACATTACTTAATTGATATTGAGGACACTAAAGAAATTCCAGACCGATAGAAGAATACATAAATGATGCTTGTTACGCAAGAACCTTAGTTGTTGTTGCATTTGAAACTTCCTTATTTCCTTCTAGTAGTATTTTTCTTTTGAGTATGGTACGCATACCGACCTGCTGTTGATATGTAAGAAAATCCTTTGAATTTGTTTTAAAACGTCACAGCAGAATAACGAAAAACCTCAGCTTGACTAAAATAATAGCAGAAGTGTATCAATTTTGAGGGTTCATAGAGTTTTGTTACGTTTTTCTCGAAAATTTCGTTGCTGGACCGTCCATTACAGGCAGTGGCGGTTTCAAGAGGGGTCCAGGGGCCATGGCGTTTATGGTAGCCATAGAAATTATAAAGAACAAAGGCCCCGCAGATGTTTTTGGCCCCGGGCCCCGCAGTCCCTAAAACCGCTGCTGGTTCAGGCCAGGGCTGCCATTTGGGATCCCAGATTTCACGAAACTGGGACTGTTTCTTGTTATCTGGGATTCAAAGTAAAAATTGGGATTTTTTCGGGATTATCAGACATGAATGGATAATTTGTTATAATTGGTCCATGGATTGCTCAAATTGACTGTTATGTAACCCCTTGAGCACTGCTAAAGACAATGCAGTGAGCCAAAAAATGAAGAACGATTGACTTGAATGTGAAATTTTGTGTAATTTATAGTTTGTTTCATGATCTGTTGAAATTTTAAAGTGCTTCCTTTTGTCATTCTATAAATATAAGCCATATAATATTCCTTTTGTTTTTGTTATTGTCTCCCATTCAAATATATTCGAGAAGGGAGAGTACATTTTATTTCCACAATGCCCAAGTTCAAGCCTTTATACTTATATTTCAATTCTTATGGCAACTAACTATGTAGATTATTTATGTCAAATTAAGCAACCGTAACAGTGAATAATGCGTAATTCATTGCCCAGGAAATATAGAAGGCAAAGCTGCAGAGGGATATCTATCCCTTTCTATACCCTGTGCGAAGGAATCTACTTTTGAAAAAATTGAGATTGATTTGGGATTGAGTTTCAGAAACTTTGGGATTGAGGATTTGCTAGCACTTGGCAACCCTGGTTCAGGCAACCAGTGCCGAGTTGGCAGTGTCAAGTGTCAACTGCTGCCGAGGCGAAAGGTTTAAAAGGCCCAGGGCACGACAAAATTCGAGGCGAAACCCCCGTCGAGCGCAGAGATCAGAAAATCTTGGCAAAGAACACCCTTTAGTTAAACTGCCTCAGGCTGCGTTCACACTGCAGCGAAAAAGAGAAGCGAAGCGAACAGGGGCGAACAGAAGCTAACGGAACAACATGCTGTGAGCGAAAAATCGCGAATCGAACAGTTTTGCAGAGTGAAGTTTGATGACGCAGTTGCTGATTTAAAACAAAAAGAATTATTTTATCTGAAAGTTGATTTCTTAAATATTCTCTATTTTCAAAACGAAGACGATTTTGGGTTCACGAAATAAAAGAGGCACGACCTGATTTTCATGAATATTTGCTTTTATCTGGTGAATATCGTCATTTGGTGCCGCAGTTGAGAAATTACGAGGCTATTTCAGATTCAGAACATAGTCATCTACGTTTGATTCGTTATTGTAGTCGGAAATAAATTTTTATTGGTGGGGGATGTCCATTGTTTTGCTTCCCAAATAAAGTACAGTTGGCAATTATTGATGGTCACCCCTCCCCCAAATATGAGGCCATGTCCTTTCATACTGGTCTGGTTGAAGACAGTGGCGTACCCAGGGCTGTAACTGTGGGTGGTCTGGGGCGTAGCCCCCAGAAGTTTTTTTGGACCACGCCCTTCAGACACTCGCAAATGCAGGGAAACGCCCTTTTGCAGAATTTTCCCCCATAATTTAATTCATTTTAGCTATGGTTAATAGCAAAATATTTTTCAATTGTTATTACACAAGCAAATGAGTTTTACATCGTTTTTGGACAAATCTTGAGGATCATATTTTAGAAAAGTGGGGGGGGTCCGGACCCCCCTATTCCCCCTTGGGTATGCCACTGGTTAAAGGCCAGTATCATCAGATTATTCCCAGTTACTAATCGGTTGTATGGCAACAGTAAAATCATCGTCCATTGCTGTTATTCCTTTCCGTTCGCAGCGAGCAAATACACAAGAAGTAATCTTCTTGCTTGTGTCGCTATCACTCTCTCTTGATGTGAACAGGCATATTGATTTCAATACAAACTCTCTGAATGCTAATTCGCTCATCTGCTTCGCTTCGCTATGCTATGCTATTTCACTCTCAGTGTGCACACCACAAATGAAAGTGGGGGGGGGGGGGGTGTCAAGGCTTCTTTCCCCTTTCAGTGCACCTTCTAAACTGCTTCCTTTGCAAAAAAAGGAGGGGGACATGGCCATACCTCCCCCTGATTTTTCTGGCTTTTCATTTTCCTGTTTACATTTTCCTCTGTTTTGATGTTTTCCCACTCTAGACTGTATGAATTCTAAAAACTTCATGCTATCAAGCGCAATACTATAAAGAGTTGCTACATACTATTCCTTTATTATTTTGCTTCATTATCTTGCATTCTCTCGCATTAAGGTGCTTTGAACAGGAAATAAATCCCTTTTAATAATTTACAATGACCATACCTTATTGAGAGGGATGGCCAATCTGATTCAGAACACCAAAATAATATCACATACAGAAATCACATACAGAGTAGGAATGCTTATTGTTACAAAGAAGACTCACCACACTCGCAGGGCTTATTTTAATCAGCAAAACAAGATGAAACAAAACTAAATAGAGCAAAATACTGCAAAATTTAAAAAACAGCAATATTGACAAATTATGCCATGATACTCTAACAAAATCATAAATATTCGTTTAAGATGACCCTGTGTGAAACACACACCAGCCTGCAGCCTAAGAAATGGAATTCTGTGCTACGAACTAACAACATTTTGCTGATCATAAATTTTTCCTGGGCAAAATAAAACCAAAATGAAAAATAAGCAACTTCTATTAACAAAGTTTTTTCATTTTCACAGCACAAAAAAGCTCTTAACAATGTCAGCAGCTAATGGGAAAATGTACAATGGTAATGGAGTTAACCATGGAAATGGAACATCGTTGATGATGTCGCAAGAAGAAAATGGATCTCTTGCAAAGAAACTTAAAATGGAAATCAAGAGTCACAATCAATGTGAAGGACTTGAAGGAAAAACATTTAAAGGTTTGATGTGATTTTCTTTTTAATTTATTTATTAAGAAATAGAGAAGATGAGATGTTTCAATGTTTATATAGGTGAGGTACCTTGGTCATTCTTCTATACATTGTTCTCCTTTGCTGAAATGGGAACCTCTTGGACTTAAAAGGGCTATATATAGAAAAATGCAGTTGAATGCATTGCGAAATTTGAAACTGGACATCATTAAAAGTGTCATGGGATATGACCCTGCCTTACAAAATAAAAAGTCCTGGTCAATATGTTTACTAAATGGATAAATTGTAGCTTATTGGTAAAAATTAACTGTATCACTAGATTGTATTCTTATTTTTTTACTAGATATGCTGCCATGGAGTGGTGAAAATTCAGAAGTTACTGATGAGTTTATCCAGAAGACTGTTGAGATTCTCACGAATTTTATTCATGAAACATATAATAGAGATTCAAAAGTTATAGACTTTAGAAGTCCAGAAGATGTTGTGAAGGAAATTGACTTTGAGGTGAAGGATGATGGGGCAAACTTAAATGAGCTATTGAATGTATCAAAAAAGGCCCTTGATTTGAGTGTAAAGACAGGTAATTATACATTTAAAGTTTATAAATTACCATGTGTGTTGTAAGTTAGCGAAAGAGGATTTCAAACTTAACACCCATCCAATGCGCCATCACACCCATCAAGGGACCCACTCAATGCACACACACAGGGGGCTTAATAGAGAGGGGGCTTTATAGAGCTTTTACAGTGAAAGAGAGTTTACAAAAATACAATGGCAGCTTCAATTACAATACAATTATGCTTTTATTTCAGAATATTAGTGTTAAAAGATTTGCTGTTTCTTCTTTATGGGAATTTGCTTCACTGTTTAAGCTTGGTTCGCATTAGAGTCAGGGCTGCCATTTGCATGTTTTGACAGCCAAATTCCTTCATTCTGGCTTTTTTCAAAGCCCTTGGCTGTCAATTATCGATTTGGCTGAAAAAGCAGAAGTTGGCTGATTTTTGGTCAAAACTGAAAAACCAAAAAGATGCATTGCAAATAAACTATTTTTCTACAAGAATTGCTTGCTATCATGTCTAAATTTCTAGTGATGAAACAAAGTTAAAAATAACAGACAACAGAAAAAATCCAAATGTATGTCAATTGAATGTGCAAAGCCATTTTTATTGAACTAATATTCCACACATTTAAAGAAATTTTATCTGAGTTTTAATATTTTTTGGCTGGCTGACTTTGGCAGTGAAGTCCTGAAGTCTTTGGTTACCAACAATTTCGCACATCTGACAATACTGATAGGAGTGAGCATGTATATAGAAATACACATGAGTGTGACAAAAGAACATTTAAAACTTTTTGGCTTTTATGTTACAGTTGAAAAGGATCTCATTTTTCAATGAAGATTCTATGCTTAGTTTTTCTTGTCATAAAATGTCAATGAAGCTGTAAATTGATAAGGCAAATTCAACCCATGAGTCATATTTAAAAAGGGGAAAGAATGCCAAAAATATTTCAACTTTTTGATTGCTTTGATATTTTGGTAATCCTTTTACTTATTTGTTTTGTGCTAAAAGTTAGTATTGACAAGGATATGGAGTTTTTCTTTGCAGATGTCAATTTTTATCTTGTCTTCTATTTTTATGTTAGGAATGTTTTCTAATTTTTTGAGTGTTTAAAAAGTAATTGCATTTGATTTTGTAGGTCATCCACACTTTTTCAACCAACTTTTTGCGGGACTGGATATAACTGGACTTATGGGACAGTGGATTGGAACAACTGCCAATACTTCCATGTGTGTTTAGCCTCTTTTTGAATTAGATATCTAACTGTCAATGATATGGAACTGCCAGGGGCATCATGGTCGGGGGCAGGGGGTATGGCCTCCTCTATTTTCAAAATTTGCATTTTAAAAACATTTCCAACCAAGGCAAAAGTTGAGTTTTTCTGGACCTTCCACATCGAGGACCCTCAGCACTTCCTTATCATCACTTACTGTGTTTATCAAGATCCTTTCAAGGCGTATAACAATGTTTTGCTCTGTCAGTACTCGTTCATTAAAAGGAAATCCCCTGTGAATTTCATATCCTGCCTTCAATGGGTAATTTTTTGTCTTATGTTTAATCACAGGTATACATATGAGATGTCACCTGTGTTTGGAACTATGGAAAAATCAGTTCTGAAAAAGATGTTGGAAATTGTTGGTTTTAAAAATGGTGATGGAATGCTTTTCCCAGGTAAAGATAATACTTTTAGCTTGTAAATGTATGAAAATGAATTAACTGACCTTTGAACATGGAATGTAGAGTTACTGGTGATGGAGTTAGCTACATACTTTACCCTATCATAGCTGTGTTTTGAAATCATTCATTACGTACAAGTTTTTGTTGGTTGTAGGATAGATTGTTTTCATTATTTTTACCAACCTCCAATCTGTATTTATGAAAATAAAACTGAAAAGTTAAAGAAATCAAAATGCAGCTAATTACATCTATAGCTACTGCTGTTTTGCTTACTGCTCCTGACCAGTAACCTACATTCCATGTTACCGATTGTTGTAAAACAAAGTTTCACTGTTGACTGACTTCTTATCTGCTAGGTGGCTCCATCTCCAACATGCAATCAATGAACGTTGCCAGATACAAGTAAGATATGTGGTACCTAGATGTTTCCACACAACAGTGCTCAGGCACTCTTTTTACTATTTACCCTTTCTATTTCCTTGTGTTTTCTTTAAACCTATCTACTCCGCTCTTGTCACTTTTTTGTTCTGATAAACAATAAAGCCTCGAAAGGTTCTATGATGCTCTTAGAGACTCTTTTATGGGAAGAATTTGAAGTTCTTTGTGGTGTTCCTTCTTAATGTATTTCTACTTCTATCTGTTCTTATTTTACCCTAGCTCACTGTTTTACTTTTTCTTCTGTCTAAAAGGTGCCCAGGTCATAAATTCTTATTGACAAATATGGGCTTAAAATACAATATTTTCATTAAATTGATCATTCATTTGCAGATTCAAATCTTTGGAAAATGTTTTAATACAAAAATATGTTTCTTGATCACTGTCTCTTTATGCTATGCAACAATCCATTTTTGGCAAAATAATTTGCAATTCAACCTTTTTTGGCTGAAAACGAATCTACTGCTAAGAAAATTCTTGTCTGGCTCTATTTGTATGTTTAGAAATTGATTTTGCTAAACAATATTTCAAAATCAGAATTCCTTATATTCAAGAATTTTATGCATGTCAACCATGTTATTACTGACGATATTATAAAAGAATTGTGTTTTTAGTTTTGAGAACGTTATTTAATTCTAAAATGTTTGTTCTGTTTTCTTTTATATTATGTCGGCCCTTGGGTAAGTAGAATTTCTTGTCTTATACCTCTGTGTGTTGATCAAGGGGTACAATGATTCAACTCTTTTTGGTATAGTTTTTAATACCTATCCTCTCTCTTAGGTTTAACCCAAACATCAAGGAAGAGGGTCTGTTTGGAATGCCAAGGCTAGCACTTTTTGCATCAGAGGAGGTGTGTTATCTGCTTTATTTGACGTTAGGGAAACAATCATTGCTGGGTAAAATAACCAGTTGCTCAATGTTCATATATCAAGATAGAATATCACTAGTAGTGTCTAACAAACAAAAATACTATGGGTTTAGGATAACTTAGATTGTCAACCAAAAATAGCGAGTAACTCTATCAAATGTGATTACTCAATTGAAAAAAAACTCTGATAGATATCGGAAAACAACCAAAGCATAAGCAAGCACGTACCATAATTTGTTAAAAAAGCAATTTAAGATACAGAAAGATACGTAACATCTTTATCCACAGCCTATGCAATATATAAATCTTTGATTCTCCTTTTCTGTTTTGCTGCCCTAAATGTGAGACTAATATAAAGTTTAAAAGAAAACCAATTAAAGCTGAAAACATCTAGGTTAGTTTACACAGTAGGTAATGTTTTCCTTTGATATTAAGTGACAAAGGTGACTTAACCATAATAGGTCCAAAAGTTCTCCATTCAAACTTCATGGCTACCAGGAATATGTAAATGCTTTGAGCTCACATTGTCCTGCCTGAAAGCATGTTCCAAACAAAGTCTTGTTATCCATCAACTAAAGCTGCAAGAGAAACTGCTTGTTCTGAAAAAAGCTCTCATTCATATTTTTTCTCAAGAATCTTTGGTTAAAAAAATCAGAAATTTTTAACATGTCATGAACATGTTAAAGATTTATCTTGCACAACAGTGGTTCTAGCTAAGATGCTGCCAGCTGCCAGTATTCTGAATGAAGTTTCTGCTTTTCTGCTTATCAGTCAATAGGAAAAATCTTTTTGTAGGCACATTACTCCACAATGAAGGCAGCTGCCACCCTTGGCCTCGGAACCAAATCTGTAAAGAAGATAAAAACGGATGAAAAGTAAGTACTATTTGAAACCTCATTTTTCTCATTGAATACTTCTTTAAGTACCACTAAACCTTCTTAAATGTGGCAATATTTGCCAGGATATATTGGCAGGTGTCCAGTATATCACCTGTGTAGACAGATGCCTGCAATAGTATTGCAGTTAAAAAAGCTGGAAAATCAATCACTTTTAGTCTAGTTTGTATTGTATGTTTTATGAAAGGAAACAAATAATAAAGGCTCTCTCTTCAATCTATCACATTTATTTTTGAATGATATGCCAATTGTTATAAAGGGTGTTCAGTCGCTTAATGGGGATTTTATAGCGTTTCTTAGGATGTTCTTGGGATGTTCAGTCTGTTCTTTAAGTGTTCAGTCTTAAAAATAACGGTTGAAACTCACATTGATAGAGTCCATTGCTAGAATTTTTACAAAGCCATGACATAGTTCCTTTAACTAATTGACAGGAAGAGTATCCAATCCAAATTTGTAGCCTGATTTATATCATTTGCTTGGTGCTGCAAATATTTATTCATCAACTTTGTTAAGGGTAGCTTCAGCATGGTTTCTATAACAGGAAATGAGTAGAAACGACTAGGAAACAAGTAAGAAACAACTAGGAAACAAGTAGAAACAACTAGGAAACAAGTAAGAAACAACTAAGAAACAAGTAGAAACAAGTAGAAACGACTTGGAAAAATTTTAACTGGGGAACAATTTTATTTATTTAGTGGAAATC